>NC_048565.1:3072926-3100426 GCF_013265735.2 Oncorhynchus mykiss | reverse complement strand
TAAAGAGATCCTGTCTGGTGGTTTAAAGATCTTGTCTGGTCGTTTAAAGAGATCCTGTCTGGTGGTTTAAAGAGATCCTGTCTGGTGGTTTAAAGAGATCCTGTCTGGTGGTTTAAAGAGATCCTGTCTGGTGGTTTAAAGAGATCCTGTCTGGTCGTTTAAAGAGATCCTGTCTGGTCGTTTAAAGATATCCTGTCTGGTCGTTTAAAGAGATCCCGTCTGGTCGTTTAAAGATATCCTGTCTAGTGGTTTAAAGAGATCCTGTCTGGTCGTTTAAAGAGATCCTGTCTAGTGGTTTAAAGAGATCCTGTCTGGTCGTTTAAAGATATCCTGTCTAGTGGTTTAAAGAGATCCTGTCTGGTCGTTTAAAGAGATCCTGTCTAGTGGTTTAAAGAGATCCTGTCTGGTGGTTTAAAGAGATCCTGTCTGGTCGTTTAAAGAGATCCTGTCTGGTCGTTTAAAGATATCCTGTCTGGTCGTTTAAAGAGATCCCGTCTGGTCGTTTAAAGATATCCTGTCTAGTGGTTTAAAGAGATCCTGTCTGGTCGTTTAAAGAGATCCTGTCTAGTGGTTTAAAGAGATCCTGTCTGGTCGTTTAAAGATATCCCGTCTGGTTGTTTAAAGAGATCCTGTCTGGTCGTTTAAAGAGATCCTGTCTGGTGGTTTAAAGAGATCCTGTCTGGTCGTTTAAAGAGATCCTGTCTGGTCGTTTAAAGAGATCCCGTCTGGTCGTTTAAAGATATCCTGTCTAGTGGTTTAAAGAGATCCTGTCTGGTCGTTTAAAGATATCCTGTCTGGTCGTTTAAAGATATCCTGTCTGGTGGTTTAAAGAGATCCTGTCTGGTGGTTTAAAGAGATCCTGTCAGGTGGTTTAAAGAGATCCTGTCTGGTCGTTTAAAGAGATCCCGTCTGGTCGTTTAAAGATATCCTGTCTGGTGGTTTAAAGAGATCCTGTCTGGTGGTTTAAAGAGATCCTGTCTGGTGGTTTAAAGAGATCCTGTCTGGTTGTTTAAAGAGATCCTGTCTGGTCGTTTAAAGAGATCCTGTCTGGTGGTTTAAAGAGATCCTGTCTGGTGGTTTAAAGAGATCCTGTCTCTGTGGTTGTGAGACCGGTTGGACGGACTG
Source organism: Oncorhynchus mykiss (assembly GCF_013265735.2). Taxonomy (NCBI): domain Eukaryota; kingdom Metazoa; phylum Chordata; class Actinopteri; order Salmoniformes; family Salmonidae; genus Oncorhynchus; species Oncorhynchus mykiss. The sequence goes on along the minus strand of NC_048565.1, from coordinate 3,099,301 downwards.
GCAAATTCTCTAAAACGACGTTGGAGGCGGCTTATGGTGGAGAAATTAACATTCAATGATCTGACAACAGCTCTGGTGGACATTCCTGCGGTCAGCATGCTAATTGCACGCTCCCTCAAAACTTGAGACATCTGCGGCATTGTGTTGTGTGACAAAACTACACATTTTAGAGTGGCCTTTTTACTATCCACAGCACAAGGTGCACCTGTGTAATGACCATGCTGTTTAATCAGCTTCTTGATCTGCCACACCTGTCTGGTGGATGGATTATCTTGGCAAAGGAGAAATGCTCACACACAGGGATGTAAACAAATTTGTTCACAACATTTGAGAGAAATAACCATTTTGTGTGTATGAAACATTTCTGAAATATTTTACATATAACACTTGACATGTTGTGTTAATATTTTGTTAATATGTTTCCTGGTACTAATCTACTGGTTGTTCTGACTGCTTCTGGCATAATTACCCAGAGATCACCAGGGTCATTTGAAGCACAATTGGCTGGATTGACTTGTGTAAAGTATCAGGTAAATGATGAGGTGTTGCAGGGTAGTGCAGATACAGTAGATTTAGGATCTTGGTGCTGAGCTCTCTGGGCGATGAACGCCTGTCAGTCACTTGAAGAAGACAAATGATTGACAGGACGACTGATGAGCTGAACCGCCTTCCTCTATTTCTCTGTCTGTCTCTTCTTTAAGAGATAAACATTGTAAAGTGTTGGGATAAGACTGGAGGACTTAGTCACAGATTTTTCTCTCTCTCTTTCTCTCTCTCTGCCTCTCTCAATTCAATTCAATTCAAGGGGCTTGATTGGCATGGGAAACATATCTTAACATTGCCAAAGCAAGTGAGGTAGATCTCTCTCCCTCTCTCTCCCTCTCTCTCTCTCTCTCTCCCTCTCTCTGCCTCTCTCTCTCTCTCTCTCTCCCTCTCTCTGCCTCTCTCTCTGCCTTTCTCTCTAGTGACTTCACCTACCTCTCTCTCTAGTGACTTCACATATCTCTCTCTCGTGACTTCACATATCTCTCTCTAGTGACTTCGTGTATCTCTCTCTCGTGACTTCACATCTCTCTCTCTCGTGACTTCACATATCTCTCTCTCTCGTGACTTCACCTATCTCTCTCTCTCTAGTGACTTCACCTATCTCTCTCTCCAGTGACTTCACCTATCTCTCTCTCCAGTGACTTCACCTATCTCTCTCTCTAGTGACTTCACCTATCTCTCTCTCTCCAGTGACTTCACCTATCTCTCTAGTGACTTCACCTATCTCTCTCTCTCTCTCTAGTGACTTCACCTATCTCTCTCTCTCGTGACTTCACCTATCTCTCTCTCTCGCTCTCGTGACTTCACCTATCTCTCTCTCTCTCTCATGACTTCACCTATCTCTTTCTCTCTAGTGACTTCACCTATGTCTCTCTCTCTAGTGACTTCACATCTCTCTCTCTCTCTATCTTGTGACTTCACCTATCTCTCTCTCTCTCTCTCTCTCTCTCTCTCTCATGACTTCACCTATCTCTCTCTCTCATGACTTCACCTATCTCTCTCTCTCCAGTGACTTCACCTATCTCTCTCTCTCCAGTGACTTCACCTATCTCTCTCTCGTGACTTCACCTATCTCTCTCTCTCTAGTGACTTCACCTATCTCTCTCTCTCTCTCGTGACTTCACCTATCTCTCTCTCTCCAGTGACTTCACCTATCTCTCTCTCCAGTGACTTCACCTATCTCTCTCTCTCGGAGAATAATTTTGCACGCCCAATTTTTCAGTTTTTGATTTGTTAAAAAAGTTTGAAATATCCAATAAATGTCGTTCCACTTCAAGATTGTGTCCCACTTGTTGTTGATTCTTCACACAAAAATACAGTTTTATATCTTTATGTTTGAAGCCTGAAATGTGGCAAAAGGTCACACAGTTCAAGGGGGCCGAATACTTTCGCAAGGCACTGTATCTCTCTCTCTCCAGTGACTTCACCTATCTCTCGCTCTCGTGACTTCACCTATCTCTCTCTCTCTCTCATGACTTCACCTATCTCTTTCTCTCTAGTGACTTCACCTATGTCTCTCTCTCTAGTGACTTCACATCTCTCTCTCTCTCTCTCTCTTGTGACTTCACCTATCTCTCTCTCTTTCTCATGACTTCACCTATCTCTCTCTCTCCAGTGACTTCACCTATCTCTCTCTCTCGTGACTTCACCTATCTCTCTCTCTCTAGTGACTTCACCTATCTCTCTCTCGTGACTTCACCTATCTCTCTCTCTCGTGACTTCACCTATCTCTCTCTCTCTCGTGACTTCACCTATCTCTCTCTCCAGTGACTTCACCTATCTCTCTCTCTCCAGTGACTTCACCTATCTCTCTCTCTCCAGTGACTTCACCTATCTCTCTCTCTCTCTCGTGACTTCACCTATCTCTCTCTCTCGTGACTTCACCTATCTCTCTCTCTCTCGTGACTTCACCTATCTCTCTCTCCAGTGACTTCACCTATCTCTCTCTCGTGACTTCACCTATCTCTCTCTCTCCAGTGACTTCACCTATCTCTCTCTCTCCAGTGACTTCACCTATCTCTCTCTCTCTAGTGACTTCACCTATCTCTCTCTCTCTCGTGACTTCACCGATCTCTCTCTCTCCAGTGACTTCACCTATCTCTCTCTCTCCAGTGACTTCACCTATCTCTCTCTCTCGTGACTTCACTTATCTCTCTCCAGTGACTTCACCTATCTCTCTCTCTCTCTCTCTCTAGTGACTTCACCTATCTCTCTCTCTCCAGTGACTTCAGCTATCTCTCTCTCTCCAGTGACTTCACACTGTGCTGTTTGTCATGTTGTTAATGTTGATATGCAGCGCTGAGTCTGAGAGCCAGTTCAGTTGCAAACTGTGGATATAAATCCTCATTACATGCCCAGATCTGACATTCCCTTGCTGCAGCACTCCAGCCAAGTGCCGAACCTGGCCTTCCCAAACCCTGCCTTCCCAAACCTGGCATTCCCAAACCTGGCATTCCCAAACCTGGCATTCCTAAACTTGGAATTCCCAAACCTGGCATTCCTAAACCTGGCATTCCTAAACCTGGCATTCCTAAACCTGGCATTCCTAAACCTGGCATTCCTAAACCTGGCATTCCCAAACCTGGCATTCCCAAACCTGGCATTCCTAAACCTGGCATTCCTAAACCTGGCATTCCCTAACCTGGCATTCCTAAACCTGGCATTCCCAAACCTGGCATTCCTAAACCTGGCATTCCTAAACCTGGCATTCCCAAACCTGACATTCCTAAACCTGGCATTCCTAAACCTGGCATTCCCAAACCTGGCATTCCTAAACCTGGCATTCCTAAACCTGGCATTCCCAAACCTGGAAAGGGCTGTTGGGAGACACATTAAGAATACTTTGAAATGGTCAGTGATCTGAATAATGTTGCAATTAGATGATGGTACTTGAAATCCCCAAGAAATACTTGAGAAATGACCTAAATATAGCTTATATATCTTTACAATGTTGCCATTCTGAAGAGGGTGTCCCTATGTGACAGACGGTTTGTTTACAGTGTGTGTCTGTGAGGTAGAAAGCTTGTGAGTGTAGCCTGATAGAGTGTCTAGTCTCAGGGGTGGCACAGGACGGCCACAGCAGCCAGAGGTAGGAGACAATAAGGAGCACGGTCATCTAAAAGGCTGGGTCTGGGCTCCAGGATACAGAGGCAAGCTTCCCAGGGAGGCACACAAGACAGGGAGGCAGCCAGGAGAGCCAGGAGAGCCAGGTAGAGGGAGCCAGGTAGAAAGGGGGCCAGGTAGGGAGAGCCAGGTAGAGGGAAACAGGTAGAGAGAAACAGGTAGGGAGAGAGGCAGGTAGAGAGAAACAGGTAGAGAGAAACAGGTAGAGAGGGAGCCAGGTAGAGAGAAACAGGTAGAGAGAAACAGGTAGCTGGGAGCCAGAAGAGCCAGGTAGAAAAGCCAGGTAGAGAGAAACAGGTAGAGAGAAACAGGTAGAGAGGGAGCCAGGTAGAGAGAAACAGGTAGAGAGAGCCAGGTAGAGAGAAACAGGTAGAGAGAAACAGGTAGAGAGAGCCAGGTAGAGAGAAACAGGTAGGTAGGGAGCCAGAAGAGCCAGGTAGAGAGAGCCAGGTAGAGAGAAACAGGTAGAGAGAGCCAGGTAGAGAGAAACAGGTAGAGAGAAACAGGTAGAGAGAAACAGGTAGAGGGGGCCAGGTAGAGAGAAACAGGTAGAGAGAAACAGGTAGAGGGAGTCAGGTAGAGCGAGGGAGCCAGGTAAGGAGGGAGAGGCAGGTAGAAAGATAGCCAGGTAGAGAGAGAGAGAGAGTTAGAAGATACAGGTAGAGAGCCAGGTAAAGAGAGAGCCAGGGAGACAGAGTCAAGTAGCGAGAGAGACATGTGGAGAGAGAGCAAGAGAGACAGGTGGAGAGAGAGCCAGGGAGATGCATTAGAGAGAGAGCCAGAGGAGGTGTGCCTGCTAGAGTTTGTCTAACCTCAGTTTCTTTATCAGCGGGGGCCCTGGTATTTTCAAGCTACTGTGGGAAGTTTCTGTGGGTGGCACACAGACAGAGAGAGGCAGAGGGCAGGGCTGGTCTGGGCATGGTGCCAACTGTAGTGCCAGTGGAACCCCTTGGTGATGGATGTCCTTTACAGTGCTTTGCCCAGTTTACCCATAATAACATGCCAGCTCTACCATGCAGGATAACTAGTCGCTCTCTCCCATGTAGCCCCCCCCCCATGCTCTCCCCTTCTCAACGGTAGTTCTCTCCTACACCTTGCCAGGATAACTAGTCGCTCTCTATTCCAGACTACTCCAGACTAGACCTACTCCAGACTAGACCTACTCCAGACTAGACCCACTCCAGACTATTACAGACTAGACCCACTCCAGACTAGACCCACTCCAGACTAGACCTACTCCAGACTAGACCCACTCCAGACTATTCCAGACTAGACCCACTCCAGACTAGACCTACTCCAGACTAGACCCACTCCAGACTAGACCTACTCCAGACTAGACCCACTCCAGACTAGACCCACTCCAGACTAGACCCACTCCAGACTAGACCCACTCCAGACTAGACCCACTCCAGACTACTCCAGACTAGACCCACTCCAGACTAGACCCACTCCAGACTACTCCAGACTAGACCCACTCCAGACTACTCCAGACTAGACCTACTCCAGACTAGACCCACTCCAGACTACTCCAGACTAGACCCACTCCAGACTAGACCCACTCCAGACTAGACCTACTCCAGACTAGACCCACTCCAGACTAGACCTACTCCAGACTACTCCAGACTAGACCCACTCCAGACTAGACCCACTCCAGACTAGACCCACTCCAGACTACTCCAGACTAGACCCACTCCAGACTAGACCCACTCCAGACTACTCCAGACTAGACCCACTCCAGACTACTCCAGACTAGACCCACTCCAGACTAGACCCACTCCAGACTAGACCTACTCCAGACTAGACCCACTCCAGACTAGACCCACTCCAGACTAGACCCACTCCAGACTAGACCCACTCCAGACTAGACCTACTCCAGACTAGACCCACTACAGACTAGACCTACTCCAGACTAGACCCACTCCAGACTACTCCAGACTAGACCCTCTCCAGACTAGACCCACTCCAGACTAGACCTACTCCAGACTAGACCCACTCCAGACTAGACCCACTCCAGACTAGACCCACTCCAGACTAGACCTACTCCAGACTAGACCCACTCCAGACTAGACCCACTCCAGACTAGACCCACTCCAGACTAGACCCACTCCAGACTAGACCTACTCCAGACTAGACCCACTCCAGACTAGACCTACTCCAGACTACTCCAGACTAGACCCACTCCAGGCTAGACCCACTCCAGACTAGACCAACTCCAGACTAGACCCACTCCAGACTAGACCTACTCCAGACTACTCCAGACTAGACCTACTCCAGACTAGACCCACTCCAGACTAGACCTACTCCAGACTACTCCAGACTAGACCCACTCCAGACTAGACCCACTCCAGACTAGACCCACTACAGACTAGACCTACTCCAGACTAGACCCACTCCAGACTATTCCAGACTAGACCCACTCCAGACTAGACCCACTCCAGACTATTCCAGACTAGACCTACTCCAGACTAGACCCACTCCAGACTAGACCTACTCCAGTCTAGACCCACTCCAGACTATACCCACTCCAGACTAGACCTACCCCAGACTAGACCCACTCCAGACTAGACCCACTCCAGACTATTCCAGACTAGACCCACTCCAGACTAGACCTATTCCAGACTACTCCAGACTAGACCTATTCCAGACTACTCCAGACTAGACCTACTCCAGTCTAGACCCACTCCAGACTAGACCCACTCCAGACTAGACCTACTCCAGACTACTCCAGACTAGACCCACTCCAGACTACTCCAGACTAGACCTACTCCAGACTAGACCTATTCCAGACTACTCCAGACTAGACCTACTCCAGACTAGACCTATTCCAGACTACTCCAGACTAGACCTATTCCAGACTACTCCAGACTAGACCTACTCCAGACTAGACCTATTCCAGACTACTCCAGACTAGACCTATTCCAGACTACTCCAGACTAGACCTATTCCAGACTACTCCAGACTAGACCCACTCCAGACTACTCCAGACTAGACCTACTCCAGACTAATCCAGACTAGACCTACTCCAGACTAGACCTACTCCAGACTAGACCTACTCCAGACTACTCCAGACTAGACCTATTCCAGACTACTCCAGACTAGACCTACTCCAGACTAGACCTACTCCAGACTACTCCAGACTAGACCTATTCCAGACTACTCCAGACTAGACCCACTCCAGACTACTCCAGACTAGACCTACTCCAGACTAATCCAGACTAGACCTACTCCAGACTAGACCCACTCCAGACTACTCCAGACTAGACCTACTCCAGACTAATCCAGACTAGACCTACTCCAGACTAGACCTATTCCAGACTACTCCAGACTAGACCTATTCCAGACTAGACCTACTCCAGACTAGACCTACTCCAGACTAGACCTATTCCAGACTACTCCAGACTAGACCTACTCCAGATTAGACCCACTCCAGACTAGACCCACTCCAGACTATTCCAGACTAGACCTACTCCAGACTAGACCTACTCCAGACTAGACCTACTCCAGACTAGACCTACTCCAGACTAGACCTATTCCAGACTAGACCCACTCCAGACTACTCCAGACTAGACCTATTCCAGACTACTCCAGATTAGACCTACTCCAGACTAGACCTATTCCTGACTAGACCTATTCCAGACTAGACCTACTCCAGACTAGACCTACTCCAGATTAGACCTATTCCAGACTACTCCAGATTAGACCTACTCCAGACTAGACCCACTCCAGACTAGACCTATTCCAGACTAGACCTATTCCAGACTACTCCAGATTAGACCTACTCCAGACTAGACCTACTCCAGACTAGACCTATTCCAGACTAGACCTATTCCAGACTACTCCAGATTAGACCTACTCCAGACTAGACCTATTCCAGACTAGACCTATTCCAGACTACTCCAGATTAGACCTACTCCAGACTAGACCTACTCCAGACTAGACCTATTCCAGACTAGACCTATTCCAGACTACTCCAGACTAGACCTACTCCAGATTAGACCTACTCCAGACTAGACCTATTCCAGACTAGACCTATTCCAGACTACTCCAGATTAGACCTACTCCAGACTAGACCTACTCCAGACTAGACCTACTCCAGACTAGACCTACTCCAGATTAGACCTACTCCAGACTAGACCTACTCCAGACTACTCCAGACTAGACCTATTCCAGACTACTCCAGATTAGACCTACTCCAGACTATACCTACTCCAGACTAGACCTATTCCAGACTAGACCCACTCCAGACTAGACCTACTCCAGACTAGACCTACTCCAGACTAGACCTATTCCAGACTAGACCTACTCCAGACTAGACCTACTCCAGACTAGACCTACTCCAGACTAGACCTATTCCAGACTACTCCAGACTAGACCTACTCCAGACTAGACCTATTCCAGACTAGACCTACTCCAGACTAGACCTACTCCAGACTAGACCTACTCCAGACTAGACCCACTCCAGACTACTCCAGATTAGACCTACTCCAGACTAGACCTATTCCAGACTACTCCAGACTAGACCCACTCCAGACTAGACCTACTCCAGACTAGACCTACTCCAGACTAGACCTATTCCAGACTAGACCTATTCCAGACTACTCCAGATTAGACCTATTCCAGACTACTCCAGACTAGACCTACTCCAGACTAGACCTATTCCAGACTAGACCTACTCCAGACTAGACCTACTCCAGACTAGACCTACTCCAGACTAGACCTATTCCAGACTAGACCCACTCCAGACTAGACCTATTCCAGACTAGACCTACTCCAGACTACTCCAGACTAGACCTATTCCAGACTACTCCAGATTAGACCTACTCCAGACTAGACCCACTCCAGACTACTCCAGACTAGACCCTCTCCAGACTAGACCCACTCCAGACTAGACCTACTCCAGACTAGACCCACTCCAGACTAGACCCACTCCAGACTAGACCCACTCCAGACTAGACCTACTCCAGACTACTCCAGATTAGACCTACTCCAGACTAGACCCACTCCAGACTACTCCAGACTAGACCCTCTCCAGACTACTCCAGACTAGACCCTCTCCAGACTAGACCCACTCCAGACTAGACCTACTCCAGACTAGACCCACTCCAGACTAGACCCACTCCAGACTAGACCCACTCCAGACTAGACCTATTCCAGACTACTCCAGATTAGACCTACTCCAGACTAGACCCACTCCAGACTACTCCAGACTAGACCCACTCCAGACTAGACCCACTCCAGACTAGACCTACTCTAGACTAGACCCACTCCAGACTAGACCCACTCCAGACTAGACCCACTCCAGACTAGACCTACTCCAGACTAGACCCACTCCAGACTAGACCTACTCCAGACTACTCCAGACTAGACCCACTCCAGGCTAGACCCACTTCAGACTAGACCAACTCCAGACTAGACCCACTCCAGACTAGACCTACTCCAGACTACTCCAGACTAGACCTACTCCAGACTAGACCCACTCCAGACTAGACCCACTCCAGACTAGACCCACTCCAGACTAGACCTACTCCAGACTAGACCCACTCCAGACTAGACCTACTCCAGACTACTCCAGACTAGACCCACTCCAGACTAGACCCACTCCAGACTAGACCCACTCCAGACTAGACCCACTACAGACTAGACCTACTCCAGACTAGACCCACTCCAGACTATTCCAGACTAGACCCACTCCAGACTAGACCCACTCCAGACTATTCCAGACTAGACCTACTCCACACTAGACCCACTCCAGACTAGACCTACTCCAGTCTAGACCCACTCCAGACTAGACCCACTCCAGACTAGACCTACCCCAGACTAGACCCACTTCAGACTAGACCCACTCCAGACTAGACGCACTCCAGACTATTCCAGACTAGACCCACTCCAGACTAGACCTATTCCAGACTACTCCAGACTAGACCTATTCCAGACTACTCCAGACTAGACCTACTCCAGTCTAGACCCACTCCAGACTAGACCCACTCCAGACTAGACCTACTCCAGACTACTCCAGACTAGACCCACTCCAGACTACTCCAGACTAGACCTACTCCAGACCAGACCTATTCCAGACTACTCCAGACTAGACCTACTCCAGACTAGACCTATTCCAGACTACTCCAGACTAGACCTATTCCAGACTACTCCAGACTAGACCTACTCCAGACTAGACCTATTCCAGACTACTCCAGACTAGACCTACTCCAGACTAGACCTATTCCAGACTACTCCAGACTAGACCTATTCCAGACTACTCCAGACTAGACCCACTCCAGACTACTCCAGACTAGACCTACTCCAGACTAATCCAGACTAGACCTACTCCAGACTAGACCTACTCCAGACTAGACCTACTCCAGACTACTCCAGACTAGACCTATTCCAGACTACTCCAGACTAGACCTACTCCAGACTACTCCAGACTAGACCTATTCCAGACTACTCCAGACTAGACCCACTCCAGACTACTCCAGACTAGACCTACTCCAGACTAATCCATACTAGACCTACTCCAGACTAGACCCACTCCAGACTACTCCAGACTAGACCTACTCCAGACTAATCCAGACTAGACCTACTCCAGACTAGACCTATTCCAGACTACTCCAGACTAGACCTATTCCAGACTAGACCTACTCCAGACTAGACCTACTCCAGACTAGACCTATTCCAGACTACTCCAGACTAGACCTACTCCAGATTAGACCCACTCCAGACTAGACCCACTCCAGACTATTCCAGACTAGACCTACTCCAGACTAGACCTACTCCAGACTAGACCTACTCCAGACTAGACCTATTCCAGACTAGACCCACTCCAGACTACTCCAGACTAGACCTACTCCAGACTAGACTTACTCCAGACTAGACCTACTCCAGATTAGACCCACTCCAGACTAGACCCACTTCAAACTATTCCAGACTAGACCTACTCCAGACTAGACCTACTCCAGACTAGACCTACTCCAGACTAGACCTACTCCAGACTAGACCTATTCCAGACTAGACCCACTCCAGACTACTCCAGACTAGACCTATTCCAGACTAGACCTATTCCAGACTACTCCAGATTAGACCTACTCCAGACTAGACCTATTCCAGACTAGACCTATTCCAGACTAGACCTACTCCAGACTAGACCTACTCCAGATTAGACCTATTCCAGACTACTCCAGATTAGACCTACTCCAGACTAGACCCACTCCAGACTAGACCTATTCCAGACTAGACCTATTCCAGACTACTCCAGATTAGACCTACTCCAGACTAGACCTATTCCAGACTAGACCTATTCCAGACTACTCCAGATTAGACCTACTCCAGACTAGACCTATTCCAGACTAGACCTATTCCAGACTACTCCAGATTAGACCTACTCCAGGCTAGACCTACTCCAGACTAGACCTATTCCAGACTAGACCTATTCCAGACTACTCCAGACTAGACCTACTCCAGATTAGACCTATTCCAGACTAGACCTATTCCAGACTAGACCTATTCCAGACTACTCCAGATTAGACCTACTCCAGACTAGACCTACTCCAGACTAGACCTACTCCAGACTAGACCTACTCCAGACTAGACCTACTCCAGATTAGACCTACTCCAGACTAGACCTACTCCAGACTACTCCAGACTAGACCTATTCCAGACTACTCCAGATTAGACCTACTCCAGACTAGACCTACTCCAGACTAGACCTATTCCAGACTAGACCCACTCCAGACTAGACCTACTCCAGACTAGACCTACTCCAGACTAGACCTATTCCAGACTAGACCTACTCCAGACTAGACCTACTCCAGACTAGACCTACTCCAGACTAGACCTATTCCAGACTACTCCAGACTAGACCTATTCCAGACTACTCCAGACTAGACCTACTCCAGATTAGACCCACTCCAGACTAGACCCACTCCAGACTATTCCAGACTAGACCTACTCCAGACTAGACCTACTCCAGACTAGACCTACTCCAGACTAGACCTATTCCAGACTAGACCCACTCCAGACTACTCCAGACTAGACCTACTCCAGACTAGACCTACTCCAGACTAGACCTACTCCAGATTAGACCCACTCCAGACTAGACCCACTCCAGACTATTCCAGACTAGACCTACTCCAGACTAGACCTACTCCAGACTAGACCTACTCCAGACTAGACCTACTCCAGACTAGACCTATTCCAGACTAGACCCACTCCAGACTACTCCAGACTAGACCTATTCCAGACTAGACCTATTCCAGACTACTCCAGATTAGACCTACTCCAGACTAGACCTATTCCAGACTAGACCTATTCCAGACTAGACCTACTCCAGACTAGACCTACTCCAGATTAGACCTATTCCAGACTACTCCAGATTAGACCTACTCCAGACTAGACCCACTCCAGACTAGACCTATTCCAGACTAGACCTATTCCAGACTACTCCAGATTAGACCTACTCCAGACTAGACCTATTCCAGACTAGACCTATTCCAGACTACTCCAGATTAGACCTACTCCAGACTAGACCTATTCCAGACTAGACCTATTCCAGACTACTCCAGATTAGACCTACTCCAGACTAGACCTACTCCAGACTAGACCTATTCCAGACTAGACCTATTCCAGACTACTCCAGACTAGACCTACTCCAGATTAGACCTACTCCAGACTAGACCTATTCCAGACTAGACCTATTCCAGACTACTCCAGATTAGACCTACTCCAGACTAGACCTACTCCAGACTAGACCTACTCCAGACTAGACCTACTCCAGACTAGACCTACTCCAGATTAGACCTACTCCAGACTAGACCTACTCCAGACTACTCCAGACTAGACCTATTCCAGACTACTCCAGATTAGACCTACTCCAGACTAGACCTACTCCAGACTAGACCTATTCCAGACTAGACCCACTCCAGACTAGACCTACTCCAGACTAGACCTACTCCAGACTAGACCTATTCCAGACTAGACCTACTCCAGACTAGACCTACTCCAGACTAGACCTACTCCAGACTAGACCTATTCCAGACTACTCCAGACTAGACCTACTCCAGACTAGACCTATTCCAGACTAGACCTACTCCAGACTAGACCTACTCCAGACTAGACCTACTCCAGACTAGACCCACTCCAGACTACTCCAGATTAGACCTACTCCAGACTAGACCTATTCCAGACTACTCCAGACTAGACCCACTCCAGACTAGACCTACTCCAGACTAGACCTACTCCAGACTAGACCTATTCCAGACTAGACCTATTCCAGACTACTCCAGATTAGACCTATTCCAGACTACTCCAGACTAGACCTACTCCAGACTAGACCTATTCCAGACTAGACCTACTCCAGACTAGACCTACTCCAGACTAGACCTACTCCAGACTAGACCTATTCCAGACTAGACCCACTCCAGACTAGACCTATTCCAGACTAGACCTACTCCAGACTACTCCAGACTAGACCTATTCCAGACTACTCCAGATTAGACCTACTCCAGACTAGACCTACTCCAGACTACTCCAGATTAGACCTATTCCAGACTAGACCTATTCCAGACTACTCCAGACTAGACCTATTCCAGGCTACTCCAGATTAGACCTACTCCCTGACTACTTCAGACTAGACCTACTCCTGGGTAGTGTAACTCTCTCCTCTTCACCCACTTAGCAGAGTTGGAATTCCTCAGCCTTCCCTTATGCCTGGACTATCATTGACAGTCACCACATAGTCACTACAGACAGTCACACATAATTTCCACATACAGTCACACATAGTCACCACAGACAGTCACCACTGTGTCACCACAGACAGTCACAACATAGTCACCACAAACAGTCACCACAGTCACCACAGACAGTCACCACATACAGTCCCCACATACAGTAATCACAGACAGTTACCACATAGTCACCACATAGTCACCACATACAGTCCCCACATAGTCACCACAGACAGTCACCTCAGACAGTCACCACATAGTCACCACAGACAGTCACCACATAGTTACCACAGACAGTCACCACATAGTCACCACAGACAGTCACCACATAGTCACCACAAACAGTCACCACAGTCACCACATACAGTCCCCACATACAGTAATCACAGACAGTCACCACATAGTCACCACATAGTCACCACAGACAGTCACCACATACAGTCCCCACATACAGTAATCACTGACAGTCACCACATACAGTCACCACATAGTCACCACAGACAGTCATCACATAATCACCACCGACAGTCACCACTGACAGTCACCACATACAGTCACCACATAGTCACCACAGACAGTCACCACATAGTCACCTCAGACAGTCACCACATAGTCACCACATAGTCACCACAGACAGTCACCACATACAGTCCCCACATACAGTAATCACAGACAGTCACCACATAGTCATCACATAGTCACCACCGACAGTCACCACTGACAGTCACCACATACAGTCACCACATAGTCACCACAGACAGTCATCACATAGTCACCACTGACAGTCACCACACACAGTCACCACATAGTCACCACAGACAGTCACCACATAGTCACCACAGACAGTCACCACATACAGTCCCCACATACAGTAATCACAGACAGTCACCACATAGTCATCACATAGTCACCACCGACAGTCACCACTAACAGTCACCACAGACAGTCATCACATACAGTCACCACATAGTCACCACAGACGGTCACCACATAGTCACCACAGACAGTCACCACATAGTCACCTCAGACAGTCGCCATAGAGTCTCCATAACAACAGCCCCGTTGTTATTAAAGGTGACTACACAACACCCCCACACCTTTCACACTGCCCTGTGATGGATATCCTGGTAGTCAGAAACACAGCTTTCACACTGCCCTGTGATGGCAGCTCATAGACACACACTCCTCCCATATGTTCAGTGTTACAACAGCCTGCTGTTATGCTGCTGCCAGAGTATGCATCCTAAATGGCACCCTATTCCCTATATACTGTAGTGCACTTATTTTGACCAGGGCCCTAAGGGAATGTAGGGAATAGGGCACCATATGGGTAGAAATACCATGCACACGCCGCTGCCCGCTTCTGCCTCGTGAGGAGAGGAACGGAGAACAGGTGGAGGCAGAGAGGAACGGAGAACAGGTGGAGGAGGGAGGAAGAGAGGAACGGAGAACAGGTGGAGGCAGAGAGGAACGGTGAACAGGTAGAGGAGGGAGGAAGAGAGGAACGGAGAACAGGTGGAGGCAGAGAGGAACGGAGAACAGGTGGAGGAGGGAGGAAGAGAGGAACGGAGAACAGGTGGAGGCAGAGAGGAACGGTGAACAGGTGGAGGCAGAGAGGAAGAGAGGAACGGAGAACAGGTGGAGGCAGAGAGGAACGGTGAACAGGTAGAGGAGGGAGGAAGAGAGGAACGGAGAACAGGTAGAGGAGGAAGTAAGAGAGGAACGGAGAACAGGTGGAGGAGGGAGGAAGAGAGGAACTGAGAACAGGTGGAGGCAGAGAGGAACGGTGAACAGGTGGAGGAGGGAGGAAGAGAGGAACGGAGAACAGGTAGAGGAGGGAGGAAGAGAGAAACGGAGAACAGGTGGAGGCAGAGAGGAACGGAGAACAGGTGGAGGCAGAGAGGAAGAGAGGAACGGAGAACAGGTGGAGGCAGAGAGGAACGGTGAACAGGTAGAGGAGGGAGGAAGAGAGGAACGGAGAACAGGTAGAGGAGGAAGTAAGAGAGGAACGGAGAACAGGTGGAGGAGGGAGGAAGAGAGGAACAGAGAACAGGTGGAGGCAGAGAGGAATGGAGAACAGGTGGAGGCAGAGAGGAACAGTGAACAGGTAGAGGAGGGAGGAAGAGAGGAACGGTGAACAGGTAGAGGAGGGAGGAAGAGAGGAACAGTGAACAGGTAGAGGAGGGAGGAAGAGAGGAACGGTGAACAGGTAGAGGAGGGAGGAAGAGAGGAACGGTGAACAGGTAGAGGAGGAAGAGAGGAACGGTGAACAGGTAGAGGAGGGAGGAAGAGAGGAACGATGAACAGGTAGAGGAGGGAGGAAGAGAGGAACAGTGAACAGGTAGAGGAGGGAGGAAGAGAGGAACGGTGAACAGGTAGAGGAGGGAGGAAGAGAGGAACGGAGAACAGGTGGAGGCAGAGAGGAACGGAGAACAGGTGGAGGCAGAGAGGAACGGTGAACAGGTAGAGGAGGGAGGAAGAGAGGAACGGTGAACAGGTAGAGGAGGGAGGAAGAGAGGAACGGTGAACAGGTAGAGGAGGGAGGAAGAGAGGAACGGAGAACAGGTGGAGGCAGAGAGGAACGGTGAACAGGTAGAGGAGGGAGGCAGAGAGGAACGGTGAACAGGTAGAGGAGGGAGGAAGAGAGGAACGGTGAACAGGTAGAGGAGGGAGGAAGAAAGGAACGGTGAACAGGTAGAGGAGGGAGGAAGAGAGGAACGGTGAACAGGTAGAGGAGGGAGTAAGAGAGGAACGGTGAACAGGTAGAGGAGGAAGAGAGGAACGGTGAACAGGTAGAGGAGGGAGGAAGAGAGGAACGGTGAACAGGTAGAGGAGGAAGAGAGGAACGGTGAACAGGTAGAGGAGGGAGGAAGAGAGGAACGGTGAACAGGTAGAGGAGGGAGGAAGAGAGGAACGGTGAACAGGTAGAGGAGGGAGGAAGAGAGGAATGGTGAACAAGTAGAGGAGGAAGAGAGGAACGGTGAACAGGTAGAGGAGGGAGGAAGAGAGGAACGATGAACAGGTAGAGGAGGGAGGAAGAGAGGAACGGTGAGTGGTGAAGGCAGGTGAGCCTGCCCCTGTTTTACTCCCTGTTTGAAGCGCAGTTATTAACGCCACCACCGAGTCTCTCTCCTTTCTTCCTCTCTCTCCCTCTCTCTTTCTCTCTTTCCTTCTACCGACGCCTTCATCAATTATTAATGTCTGTCTGTGTTGGCTCACAGAGAGAGCTCTTATTGAGTTCTGTGTATTCAGACTTGATTAACTCGGTCTAATTCCTCAAAGGAGAGAGCCTATAAGACAGTGATTGCGTGTATAGGACGGCCTCCTCCTCTAGCAGACTGCCTGAGACCATTCTGAATGTGAATTACTGTCTTTTTAGCGGTTAGAGCGTTGGGCTAGTAACCGGAAGGTTGCAAGTTCGAATCCCCGAGCTGACATCTGTCGTTCTGCCCCTGAACAGGCAGTTAACCCACTGTTCCTAGGCCGTCATTGAAAATAAGAATTTGTTCTTAATGGACTTGCCTAGTTAAATAAAGGTACAATTAAAACTGTAGTGTACTCTGTATTATATACTATATTATAGTGTTCTGTAGTGTAGTGTACTCTGTATTAGATACTATATTATAGTGTTCTGTAGTGTAGTGTAGTGTACTCTGTATTAGATACTATATTGTAGTGTAGTGTACTCTGTATTAGATACTATATTATAGTGTTCTGTAGTGTAGTGTACTCTGTATTAGATACTATATTATAGTGTTCTGTAGTGTAGTGTAGTGTACTCTGTATTAGATACTATATTGTAGTGTAGTGTACTCTGTATTAGATACTATATTGTAGTGTACTGTAGTGTAGTGTACTCTGTATTAGATACTATATTGTAGTGTAGTGTACTCTGTATTAGATACTATATTGTACTGTACTGTAGTGTAGTGTACTCTGTATTAGATACTATATTGTAGTGTAGTGTACTCTGTATTAGATACTATATTGTAGTGTACTGTAGTGTAGTGTACTCTGTATTAGATACTATATTGTAGTGTAGTGTACTCTGTATTAGATACTATATTGTACTGTACTGTAGTGTAGTGTACTCTGTATTAGATACTATATTGTAGTGTACTGTACTGTAGTGTACTTTGTATTAGATACTGTACTGTTCTGTAGTGTAGTGTAGTGTACTGTTGTGTAGTGTACTCTGTATTAGATACTATATTGTAGTGTACTGTACTGTAGTGTAGTGTAGTTTAGTATAGTGTACTGTAGTGTAGTGTACTGTACTGTACTGTAGTGTACTGTTGAAGTAATATGGCTACAGGTTCATCTGCCTCACCTAAAGCCCATTCTGGTGGGAAACTGCTATAGACAGTCAGTATCTGGATAATGTTAAATACTGTTGAAGTAATATGGATACAGGTTCATCTGCCTCACCTAAAGCCCATTCTGGTGGGAAGCTGCTATAGACCACCAAGTGCTAACAGTCAGTATCTGGATAACGTGTGAAATGCTTGATAATGTATGTGATATCAACAGAGAGGTATATTTTCTGGGTGATTTAAATATTGACTGGCTTTCATCAAGCTGCCCACTCAAGAAAAAGCTTCAAACTGTAACCAGTGCCTGCAACCTGGTTCAGGTTATCAGTCAACCTACCAGGGTTGTTAGAAACAGGAATGAAATCATCCACATGTATTGATCACATCTTTACTAATGTTCTTGTCTCTTGATTTTCTGTATTATCTCATTATGTTTCATGTTTTGTGTGGACCACAGCTAATTGGGATGCCAATAAAATACCAAATATCAAAATTCGAAAGAAATGTGCTTTAAAGCCGTATCCAAATCCATCGGATGTAGTGATCACAATATAGTAGTCATATCTAGGAAAAACAAAGTTCCAAAGTCTGGAACTAATATAGTGTATAAGAGGTAATACAAGAAGTTTTGTAGTGATTCCTATGTTGTTGATGTAAAGAGTATTTCCTGGTCTGCGGTGTGTAATGAGGAGCAACCAGACGCTGCTGGTCTGCGGTGTGTAATGAGGAGCAACCAGACGCTGCTGGTCTGCGGTGTGTAATGAGGAGCAACCAGACGCTGCTGGTCTGTGGTGTGTAATGAGGAGCAACCAGACGCTGCTGGTTTGTGGTGTGTAATGAGGAGCAACCAGACGCTGCTGGTCTGTGGTGTGTAATGAGGAGCAACCAGACGCTGCTGGTCTGCGGTGTGTAATGAGGAGCAACCAGACGCTGATGGTCTGTGGTGAGTAATGAGGAGCAACCAGGCGCTGCTGGTCTGTGGTGTGTAATGAGGAGCAACCAGACGCTGCTGGTCTGCGGTGTGTAATGAGGAGCAACCAGGCGCTGCTGGTCTGCGGTGTGTAATGAGGAGCAACCAGACGCTGCTGGTCTGTGGTGTGTAATGAGGAGCAACCAGACGCTGCTGGTCTGTGGTGTGTAATGAGGAGCAACCAGACGCTGCTGGTCTGCGGTGTGTAATGAGGAGCAACCAGACGCTGCTGGTCTGCGGTGTGTAATGAGGAGCAACCAGACGCTGCTGGTCTGTGGTGTGTAATGAGGAGCAACCAGACGCTGCTGGTCTGTGGTGTGTAATGGGGACCAACCAGACGCTGCTGGTCTGTGGTGTGTAATGGGGACCAACCAGACGCTGCTGGTCTGTGGTGTGTAATGGGGACCAACCAGACGCTGCTGGTCTGTGGTGTGTAATGGGGACCAACCAGACGCTGCTGGTCTGTGGTGTGTAATGGGGACAAACCAGACGCTGCTGGTCTGTGGTGTGTAATGAGGACCAACCAGACGCTGCTGGTCTGCGGTGTGTAATGAGGAGCAACCAGACGCTGCTGGTCTGTGGTGTGTAATGGGGACCAACCAGACGCTGCTGGTCTGTGGTGTGTAATGAGGACCAACCAGACGCTGCTGGTCTGTGGTGTGTAATGGGGACCAACCAGACGCTGCTGGTCTGTGGTGTGTAATGGGGACCAACCAGACGCTGCTGGTCTGTGGTGTGTAATGGGGACAAACCAGACGCTGCTGGTCTGTGGTGTGTAATGAGGAGCAACCAGACGCTGCTGGTCTGTGGTGTGTAATGCACTTGACACATTTATGAAGTTGCTTATTCCAGTTACTAATAAGCACCCATTAAGAAAATGACTGTAAAAACGGTTAAATCTCCATGGATTGATGAGGAGTTGAATAATTCTATTATTAATAATTGTATGGTTGAGATGAGGCAAATAAGTCTGTCAGCACAACCAACATACAGCACATTTATGAAACCATGTGACTAAACTAAAGAAAAATAAATTGTACTATGAAACAAAGATAAATGACCTGAAGAATGATAGTAAAAAGATTTGGAGCACCAAACTCAGCTCCATCATTCATTGAATCAGATTCACAAAGCCAACTGAATTACTTTAATTACGTTTTCATTGGCAAGATTAGCAAATGTAGGCATCACATGCCAACAACAAACGCTGACAATACACATCCAAGTACATCTGGCCAAATTATGAAAGACCCGCGTTGTAATTTTGAATTCCGTAAAGGCAGTGTGGAAGAGGTGAAGAAATGATTGTTGTCTATCAACAATGACAAGACACCGGTTGTCTGACAACTTGGATGGAAAATTACTGAGGATAATAGGGGACGATATTGTCACATCTTCAATTTAAGCCTACTAGAAAGTCAACACTACAGCGACTGAAATGACTTGACAAAGAGCTGCAGTTAGTTTCGGAGGCAAGGAATAAGTTAGTCCTAAATATTTACAAAACCAAAAGCATTTTATTATGGGACAAATCTTTCACTAAACCCTAAACCTCAGCAAAATCTCTGTAAAGAATACAGGCCCTAGTTTCTACCTTCTTAACAACACTATCAACAAGGCAGGTCCTACAGACCCTAGTTTCTACCTTCTTAACAGCACTATCAACAAGGCAGGTCCTACAGGCCCTAGTTTCTACCTTCTTAACAACACTATCAACAAGGCAGGTCCTACAGGCCCTAGTTTCTACCTTCTTAACAACACTATCAACAAGGCAGGTCCTACAGGCCCTAGTTTCTACCTTCTTAACAACACTATCAACAAGGCAGGTCCTACAGGCCCTAGTTTCTACCTTCTTAACAACACTATCAACAAGGCAGGTCCTACAGGCCCTAGTTTCTACCTTCTAAACAGCACTATCAACAAGGCAGGTCCTACAGGCCCTAGTTTTGTCCTAAACTACTGTTCTGTCGTGTGGTCAGGTGCCACAAAGAAGGACTTAGGAAAATTGCAGTTGTCTCAGAACAGGGCAGCACGGCTGGCCCTTGGATGTACATAGGGAGCTAACATTAATGACATGCATGTCAATCTTTCCTGGCTGAAAGTGGAGAAGAGATTGACTTCATTACTACTTGTTTTTGTAAGAAGTGTTGACATGTTGAATGCACCAAGCTGTTTGTTTAATCCACTAGTACACAGCTCGGACACCCATGCATACCCCTCAAGACATGTCAGTAGAGGTCTCTTCACAGTCCCCAAGTCCAGAACAGACTATGGGAGGCACACAGTACTACATAGAGCCATGACTACATGGAACTCTATTCCACAGTACTACATAGAGCCATGACTACATGGAACTCTATTCCACAGTACTACATAGAGCCATGACTACATGGAACTCTATTCCACAGTACCACATAGAGCCATGACTACATGGAACTCTATTCCACAGTACTACATAGAGCCATGACTACATGGAACTCTATTCCACAGTACTACATAGAGCCATGACTACATGGAACTCTATTCCACAGTACTACATAGAGCCATGACTACATGGAACTCTATTACACAGTACTACATAGAGCCATGACTACATGGAACTCTATTCCACAGTACTACATAGAGCCATGACTACATGGAACTCTATTCCACAGTACTACATAGAGCCATGACTACATGGAACTCTATTCCACAGTACTACACAGAGCCATGACTACATGGAACTCTATTCCACAGTACTACATAGAGCCATGACTACATGGAACTCTATTCCACAGTACTACATAGAGCCATGACTACATGGAACTCTATTCCACAGTACTACGTAGAGCCATGACTACATGGCACTCTATTCCACAGTACTACGTAGAGCCATGACTACATGGATCTCTATTCCACAGTACTACATAGAGCCATGACTACATGGAACTCTATTACACAGTACTACATAGAGCCATGACTACATGGAACTACATTCCACAGTACTACATGGAGCCATGACTACATGGAACTCTATTCCACAGTACTACATAGAGCCATGACTACATGGAGCTCTATTCCACAGTACTACATAGAGCCATGACTACATGGAACTCTATTCCACAGTACTACATAGAGCCATGACTACATGGAGCTCTATTCCACAGTACTACATAGAGCCATGACTACATGGAACTCTAATCCACAGTACTACATAGCGCCATGACTACATGGAACTCTATTCCACAGTACTACATAGAGCCATGACTACATGGAACTCTATTCCACAGTACTACATAGCCATGACTACATGGAGCTCTATTCCACAGTACTACATAGAGCCATGACTACATGGAACTCTATTCCACAGTACTACATAGAGCCATGACTACATGGAGCTCTATTCCACAGTACTACATAGAGCCATGACTACATGGAACTCTATTCCACAGTACTACATAGAGCCATGACTACATGGAACTCTATTACACAGTACTACATAGAGCCATGGCTACATGGAACTCTATTCCACAGTACTACATAGAGCCATGACTACATGGAACTCTATTCCACAGTACTACATAGAGCCATGACTACATGGAACTCTATTACACAGTACTACATAGAGCCATGACTACATGGAACTCTATTACACAGTACTACATAGAGCCATGACCACATGGAACTCTATTCCACAGTACTACGTAGAGCCATGACTACATGGAACTCTATTCCACAGTACTACATAGAGCCATGACCACATGGAACTCTATTCCACAGTACTACATAGAGCCATGACTACATGGAGCTCTATTCCACAGTACTACATAGAGCCATGACTACATGGAGCTCTATTCCACAGTACTACATAGAGCCATGACTACATGGAACTCTATTCCACAGTACTACGTAGAGCCATGACTACATGGCACTCTATTCCACAGTACTACGTAGAGCCATGACTACATGGAACTCTATTCCACAGTACTACATAGAGCCATGACTACATGGAACTCTATTCCACAGTACTACATAGAGCCATGACTACATGGAACTCTATTCCACAGTACTACATAGAGCCATGACTACATGGATCTCTATTCCACAGTACTACATAGAGCCATGACTACATGGAACTCTATTACACAGTACTACATAGAGCCATGACTACATGGAACTCTAATCCACAGTACTACATAGAGCCATGACTACATGGAACTCTATTCCACAGTACTACATAGAGCCATGACTACATGGAACTCTATTCCACAGTACTACGTAGAGCCATGACTACATGGAACTCTATTCCACAGTACTACATACAAGAGTCCCACACACTATACACCTTATGGAACAGCGTGAACTGTGAAGAGTCCCACACACGGGTTCAAAGACAGTTAACACACACACTATACACAACTCTATTCCACATCAGGTAACTGATGCAAGCAGTAGAATCAGATTTTCTAAAAAACAGGTTAAAATGTGGAACAACCGGGACTGTGAGGAGACACACACATACACTCGTTCATTGTGATATTGCTGTATGGTGGTATTAAACATTTTGTATTGTAGATATGTAGTGGTGTAATAATGTTAAATTATATACTATTTAATCTTTTCTTTTCTATTTTCATTTTTATATGTCACACTAATTCTTATTTACAATGACGGCCGAATCCTAACCCGGATGACGAGCTAATGGGGATCCCTAATAAATACAAATACACATGGTGTTATCTACTGAGATAATGAATGGATAGACGAACAGAGCTGCAGGGAAGGGTATCACTAGGAGAATGTGTGTATATTTGTTGAGAGAGAGAGAGAGAGAGAGAGGGGGGGGGGGGTGGGGAGAGAGAGAGAGAGAGAGAGGGAGGGTGGGTGGGTGGAGAGAGAGAGAGAGAGAGGGAGAGAGAGGGGGTGGGGAGAGAGAGAGAGAGAGAGGGAGGGTGGGTGGGTGGGGAGAGAGAGAGAGAGAGAGGGAGGGTGGGTGGGTGGGGAGAGAGAGAGAGAGAGAGGGAGAGAGAGGGGGTGGGGAGAGAGAGAGAGAGAGAGAGGGAGGGTGGGTGGGGAGAGAGAGAGAGAGTGGGAGGGTGGGTGGGTGGAGAGAGAGAGAGAGAGAGGGAGGGTGGGTGGGTGGGGAGAGAGAGAGAGAGAGAGGGAGGGTGGGTGGGTGGGGAGAGAGAGAGAGAGAGAGAGGGAGAGAGAGGGGGTGGGGAGAGAGAGAGAGAGAGAGGGAGGGTGGGTGGGGAGAGAGAGAGAGAGTGGGAGGGTGGGTGGGGAGAGAGAGAGAGAGAGTGGGAGGGTGGGGAGAGAGAGAGAGGGAGGGTGGTTGGGGAGAGAGAGAGAGAGAGTGGGAGGGTGGGGAGAGAGAGAGAGAGTGGGAGGGTGGGGAGAGAGAGAGAGAGGGAGGGTGGGTGGGTGGGTGGGGAGAGAGAGAGAGTGGGAGGGTGGGTGGGGAGAGAGAGAGGGAGGGTGGGTGGGTGGGGAGAGAGAGAGAGAGGGGGAGGGTGGGTGGGTGGGTGGGGAGAGAGCAAGGGAGCAGCAGGAGGAGGAAAATACCCCTGACCCAAAGTTGACCCTGTGCAATGTCACTCCTAGTCATGGCATGACAGCGCTACTCCTAGCGCTACTGCCCTGTCTTCCTGGCTGTGTGTCACTTCCTCTCTATTACCAGAGAAGACCAGAGCAAAGAGAGAGATCAGTTCCTCCCTGACACTTTTTATTGTCGATACGCACCGATGACATGTCGGCTTCGGCCTCCCAATATCTACGACTCTTGTCACACCGAAGTTTGGTGCCATCCCATTCCACTACATAGACAGCATGGTAACATCCCATTCCACTATAGAGACAGCATGGTAACATCCTATTCCACTATAGAGACAGCATGGTAACATGCCATTCCACTATAGAGACAGCATGGTAACATCCCATTCCACTATAGAGACAGCATGGTAACATCCCATTCCACTATAGAGACAGCAGGGTAAAATCCTATTCCACTATAGAGACAGCATGGTAACATGCCATTCCACTATAGAGACAGCATGGTAACATCCTATTCCACTATAGAGACAGCAGGGTAACAACCCATTCCACTATAGAGACAGCATGGTAACATCCCATTCCACTATAGAGACAGCATGGTAACATCCTATTCCACAATAGAGACAGCATGGTAACATCCCATTCCACTATAGAGACAGCATGGTAACATCCTATTCCACTATAGAGACAGCAGGGTAACATCCTATTCCACTATAGAGACAGCATGGTAACATGCCATTCCACTATAGAGACAGCATGGTAACATCCCATTCCACTATAGAGACAGCATGGTAACATCCCATTCCACTATAGAGACAGCATGGTAACATCCCATTCCACTATAGAGACAGCATGGTAACATCCCATTCCACTATAGAGACAGCAGGCTAAAATCCTATTCCACTATAGAGACAGCATGGTAACATGCCATTCCACTATAGAGACAGCATGGTAACATCCTATTCCACTATAGAGACAGCAGGGTAACATCATATTCCACTATAGAGACAGCATGGTAACATCCTATTCCACTATAGAGACAGCATAGTAACATCCTATTCCACTATAGAGACAGCAGGGTAACATCCTATTCCACTATAGAGACAGCATGGTAACATCCTATTCCACTATAGAGACAGCATGGTAACATGCCATTCCACTATAGAGACAGCATGGTAACATCCCATTCCACTATAGAGACAGCATGGTAACATCCCATTCCACTACATAGACAGCATGGTAACATGCCATTCCACTATAGAGACAGCATGGTAACATCCTATTCCACTATAGAGACAGCATGGTAACATGCCATTCCACTATAGAGACAGCATGGTAACATCCTATTCCACTATAGAGACAGCAGGGTAACATCCTATTCCACTATAAAGACAGCATGGTAACATCCTATTCCACTATAGAGACAGCATGGTAACATGCCATTCCACTATAGAGACAGCATGGTAACATCCTATTCCACTATAGAGACAGCAGGGTAACATCCTATTCCACTATAAAGACAGCATGGTAACATCCTATTCCACTATAGAGACAGCAGGGTAACATCCTATTCCACTATAAAGACAGCATGGTAACATCCCATTCCACTATAGAGACAGCATGGTAACATCCTATTCCACTATAGAGACAGCATGGTAACATCCTATTCCACTATAGAGACAGCATGGTAACATGCCATTCCACTATAGAGACAGCATGGTAACATCCTATTCCACTATAGAGACAGCATGGTAACATCCCATTCCACTATAGAGACAGCAGGGTAACATCCTATTCCACTATAGAGACAGCATGGTAACATCCCATACCACTAGAGAGAGAGAGAGGGAGAAAAATGTCCTCCTGTGTGCTACCTATATCCCCCCACTAGAATCCCCATACTTTAACGAAGACAGCTTCTCCATCCTGGAGGGGGAAATCAATCATTTCCAGGCCCAGGGACATGTACTAGTCTGTGGTGACCTACATGCCAGAACCGGACAAGAACCTGACACCCTCAGCACACAGGGGGACAAACACCTACCTGGAGGTGACAGCATTCCCTCCCCCATATGCCCCCCCCTAGGCACAACTATGACAACACAACCAACAAAAACAGGTTACAACTCCTGCAGCTCTGTCGCACGCTGGGTCTGTACATAGTTAATG
>NC_048565.1:3012926-3067926 GCF_013265735.2 Oncorhynchus mykiss | reverse complement strand
TGGGACAGGCTATGCTGGGTTGGAACGGTGGTGGGGCGGTGTTGCTTCTTTTCACACACCCTCTGCTGTCTGTGTGTGTGTGTGTGTGTGTGTGTGTGTGTGTGTGTGTGTGTGTGTGTGTGTGTGTGTGTGTGTGTGTGTGTGTGTGTGTGAGTGTGTGTGTGTGTGTGTGTGTGTCTGTGAGTGTGTGTGTCTGTGTCTCTGTGTCTCTGTGTGTGTGTGTGTGTGTATGTCTGTCTGTGTGTGTGTGTGTGTCTGTGAGTGTGTGTGTCTGTGTCTCTGTGTGTGTGTGTGTGTGTGTGTGTGTAAGGAACCATCCAAACTAGATGTGGGCCAACCAACGAACCAACCAACGAACCAACCAACCATATTAGGCTAAATCACTCTCTTTAGACGAAGGCCTGCGTGGACCATTTGGCCTGAGTGGATGGAAAACAAAGCCGTAAAAAGGAGTATTTTAGTTCCAAGTTAGGTTGGCCACGAACACACACACACACACACACACACACACACACACACACACACACACACACACACTGAGGTGAACACAGAGAGAGGGTTTTAATTAGCTCCTCTAACAGATGGTGTAGAAGTGGTGTCTAACCTTTTACAGTGCCAGGGTTCCTGACCTTTGAACTTTTCTAATAGTAAGACCTTGTCACACTCGTCAAAAGACCACCACCATTACTGGCCACTCACATAGCCTGCATTTCTGCATCACAATAGGGCTCTTGGTCAACTATAGTGCATTATGGGAAATATAGTGCCATTCCAGCCATCGTTGACGCCGTCTGAGACACAAGCCTGAAAACAAGTCAGTTATTTATTGTTGCAAAACAAATGTGTAATGGATCTGATTATTAATTGCTACTGAAACGGTTGAAATATGTTGTTGGATGGGATTGCACTGGATTTTCTCTGAGTCTTGTCTGTACTTCTGTTCGCTCACCAAGTATGGGCTTTTTTTTCCCCCTCTACACAGAGCAGTGGATTCAGTGACAGTCTAAAAGCCAATGGTTTCAAATCAAGTGTGAGCTCAAGGCGTGAATCGCGTGCTCTCTCTCTCGACTGCAGTCTCTCCCTCTTCTCCTTCAGCCTTACTGGGCCCAGCTAAATGTGAAGCGAGAGGTGTTAAGCTGTGTGTGGATGTAAACAGTGAGGGTAGAGAGGATGACCAAGGTCCCAAGGTTTAGAAATATGCCACAGCAGATCCTTCGTTTTCAGGTGTCTCGTCGGTATATTTTCTCAGTGTTTATCATAGTCTTTATTTACAGATGTCGTTGTGAACTCTTTGTTCTCTCTCTCTCTCTCTCTCTCTCTCTCTATTCCCCTCTCTCTCTCTCTCTCTATTCCCCTCTCTCTCTCTCTCTATTCCCCTCTCTCTCTCTCTCTATTCCCCTCTCTCTCTCTCTCTCTCTCTCTATTCCCCTCTTTCTCTCTCTCTATTCCTCTCTCTCTCTCTCTCTATTCCCCTCTTTCTCTCTCTCTATTCCCCTCTCTCTCCCCCTCCCCCCCCTCTCTCTCTCTCTCTATTCCCCTCTCGCTCTCTCTCTCTCTCTCTATTCCGCTCTCGCTCTCTCTCTCTCTCTATTCCCCCCCTCTCTCTCTCTATTCCCCTCTCTCTCTCTCTCTCTCTCCCCCTCTATTCCCCTCTCTCTCCCCCTCTCTCTCTTTCTCTACCCCTCTTTCATGCCTCTCTTTCCCCCTCCCTCCTCTTTCATCTCTCTCCCCCTTCTCTCTCTCCCCCCTCTCTTTCCTCTCCCTCCTCTTTCGTCTCTTTTTAGTACAATATTAACAATGTGCAGGGATACTGGAGTGATGGAGGTATATATGTATAGGGGGAAGGAGACAGGGATACTGGAGTGATGGAGGTAGATATGTATAGGGGGAAGGTGACAGGGATACTGGAGTGATGGAGGTAGATATGTATAGGGGGAAGGAGACAGGGATACTGGAGTGATGGAGGTAGATATGTATAGGGGGAAGGAGACAGGGATACTGGAGTGATGGAGGTATATATGTATAGGGGGAAGGAGACAGGGATACTGTAGTGATGGAGGTATATATGTATAGGGGGAAGGAGACAGGGATACTGGAGTGATGGAGGTAGATATGTATAGGGGGAAGGAGACAGGGATACTGGAGTGATGGAGGTAGATATGTATAGGGGGAAGGTGACAGGGATACTGTAGTGATGGGGGTAGATATGTATAGGGAGAAGGTGATACTGTAGTGATGGAGGTAGATATGTATAGGGGGAAGGAGACAGGGATACTGTAGTGATGGAGGTATATATGTGTAGGGGGAAGGAGACAGGGATACTGTAGTGATCGAGGTATATATGTATAGGGGGAAGGAGACAGGGATACTGGAGTGATGGAGGTAGATATGTATAGGGGGAAGGAGACAGGGATACTGTAGTGATGGGGGTAGATATGTATAGGGAGAAGGTGATACTGTAGTGATGGAGGTAGATATGTATAGGGGTTAGGAGACAGGGATACTGGAGTGATGGAGGTAGATATGTATAGGGGGAAGGAGACAGGGATACTGTAGTGATGGAGGTAGATATGTATAGGGGGAAGGTGATACTGTAGTGATGGAGGTAGATATGTATAGGGGGAAGGTGACAGGGATACTGGAGTGATGGAGGTAGATATGTATAGGGGGAAGGAGACAGGGATACTGGAGTGATGGAGGTAGATATGTATAGGGGGAAGGAGACAGGGATACCGGAGTGATGGAGGTAGATATGTATAGGGGGAAGGAGACAGGGATACTGGAGTGATGGAGGTAGATATGTATAGGGGGAAGGAGACAGGGATACTGGAGTGATGGAGGTAGATATGTATAGGGGGAAGGAGACAGGGATATTGGAGTGATGGAGGTAGATATGTATAGGGGGAAGGAGACAGGGATACTGGAGTGATGGAGGTAGATATGTATAGGGGGAAGGAGCTAGGGATACTGGAGTGATGGAGGTATATATGTATAGGGGGAAGGAGACAGGGATACTGGAGTGATGGAGGTAGATATGTATAGGGGGAAGGTGATACTGGAGTGATGGAGGTAGATATGTATAGGGGGAAGGAGACAGGGATACTGGAGTGATGGAGGTAGATATGTATAGGGGGAAGGAGACAGGGATACTGGAGTGATGGAGGTAGATATGTATAGGGGGAAGGAGACAGGGATACTGGAGTGATGGAGGTATATATGTATAGGGGGAAGGAGACAGGGATACTGGAGTGATGGAGGTAGATATGTATAGGGGGAAGGAGACAGGGATACTGGAGTGATGGAGGTAGATATGTATAGGGGGAAGGTGACAGGGATACTGTAATGATGGAGGTAGATATGTATAGGGGGAAGGAGACAGGGATACTGGAGTGATGGAGGTAGATATGTATAGGGGGAAGGAGACAGGGATACTGGAGTGATGGAGGTAGATATGTATATGTGTAAGAGGACAGGGATACTGGAGTGATGGAGGTAGATATGTATAGGGGGAAGGAGACAGGGATACTGGAGTGATGGAGGTAGATATGTATAGGGGGAAGGAGACAGGGATACTGGAGTGATGGAGGTAGATATGTATAGGGGGAAGGTGACAGGGATACTGTAATGATGGAGGTAGATATGTATAGGGGGAAGGAGACAGGGATACTGGAGTGATGGAGGTAGATATGTATAGGGGGAAGGAGACAGGGATACTGGAGTGATGGAGGTAGATATGTATATGTGTAAGAGGACAGAGATACTGGAGTGATGGAGGTAGATATGTATAGGGGGAAGGAGACAGGGATACTGGAGTGATGGAGGTAGATATGTATAGGGGGAAGGAGACAGGGATACTGGAGTGATGGAGGTAGATATGTGTAGGGGGAAGGAGACAGGGATACTGGAGTGATGGAGGTAGATATGTATAGGGGGAAGGAGACAGGGATACTGGAGTGATGGAGGTAGATATGTATAGGGGGAAGGAGACAGGGATACCGGAGTGATGGAGGTAGATATGTATAGGGGGAAGGAGACAGGGATACTGGAGTGATGGAGGTAGATATGTATAGGGGGAAGGAGACAGGGATACTGGAGTGATGGAGGTAGATATGTATAGGGGGAAGGGGACAAGGATACTGGAGTGATGGAGGTAGATATGTATAGGGGGAAGGAGACAGGGATACCGGAGTGATGGAGGTAGATATGTATAGGGGGAAGGTGACAGGGATACTGGAGTGATGGAGGTAGATATGTATAGGGGGAAGGAGACAGGGATACTGGAGTGATGGAGGTAGATATGTATAGGGGGAAGGAGACAGGGATACTGGAGTGATGGAGGTAGATATGTATAGGGGGAAGGAGACAGGGATACCGGAGTGATGGAGGTAGATATGTATAGGGGGAAGGAGACAGGGATACTGGAGTGATGGAGGTAGATATGTATAGGGGGAAGGAGACAGGGATACTGGAGTGATGGAGGTAGATATGTATAGGGGGAAGGTGACAGGGATACTGGAGTGATGGAGGTAGATATATATAGGGGGAAGGAGACAGGGATACTGGAGTGATGGAGGTAGATATGTATAGGGGGAAGGTGACAGGGATACTGGAGTGATGGAGGTAGATATGTATAGGGGGAAGGTGACAGGGATACTGGAGTGATGGAGGTAGATATGTATAGGGGGAAGGAGACAGGGATACTGGAGTGATGGAGGTAGATATGTATAGGGGGAAGGAGACAGGGATACTGGAGTGATGGAGGTAGATATGTATAGGGGGAAGGAGACAGGGATACTGGAGTGATGGAGGTAGATATGTATAGGGGGAAGGTGACAGGGATACTGGAGTGATGGAGGTAGATATGTACAGGGGGAAGGAGACAGGGATACTGGAGTGATGGAGGTAGATATGTATAGGGGGAAGGAGACAGGGATACTGGAGTGATGGAGGTAGATATGTATAGGGGGAAGGAGACAGGGATACTGGAGTGATGGAGGTAGATATGTATAGGGGGAAGGAGACAGGGATACTGGAGTGATGGAGGTAGATATGTATAGGGGGAAGGTGACAGGGATACTAGAGTGATGGAGGTAGATATGTATAGGGGGAAGGTGACAGGGATACTGGAGTGATGGAGGTAGATATGTATAGGGGGAAGGTGACAGGGATACTGGAGTGATGGAGGTAGATATGTATAGGGGGAAGGAGACAGGGATACTGTAGTGATGGAGGTAGATATGTATAGGGGGAAGGAGACAGGGATACTGGAGTGATGGAGGTAGATATGTATAGGGGGAAGGTGACAGGGATACTGGAGTGATGGAGGTAGATATGTATAGGGGGAAGGTGACAGGGATACTGGAGTGATGGAGGTAGATATGTATAGGGGGAAGGTGACAGGGATACTGGAGTGATGGAGGTAGATATGTATAGGGGGAAGGTGACAGGGATACTGGAGTGATGGAGGTAGATATGTATAGGGGGAAGGAGACAGGGATACTGTAGTGATGGAGGTAGATATGTATAGGGGGAAGGAGACAGGGATACTGGAGTGATGGAGGTAGATATGTATAGGGGGAAGGTGACAGGGATACTGGAGTGATGGAGGTAGATATGTATAGGGGGAAGGAGACAGGGATACTGGAGTGATGGAGGTAGATATGTATAGGGGGAAGGGGACAGGGATACTGGAGTGATGGAGGTAGATATGTATAGGGGTTAGGAGACAGGGATACCGTAGTGATGGAGGTAGATATGTATAGGGGCAAGGAGACAGGGATACTGGAGTGATGGAGGTAGATATGTATAGGGGGAAGGTGCCAGGGATACTGGAGTGATGGAGGTAGATATGTATAGGGGGAAGGAGACAGGGATACTGGAGTGATGGAGGTAGATATGTATAGGGGGAAGGGGACAGGGATACTGGAGTGATGGAGGTAGATATGTATAGGGGTTAGGAGACAGGGATACCGTAGTGATGGAGGTAGATATGTATATGGGGAAGGAGACAGGGATACTGGAGTGATGGAGGTAGATATGTATAGGGGGAAGGAGACAGGGATACTGGAGTGATGGAGGTAGATATGTATAGGGGGAAGGAGACAGGGATACTGGAGTGATGGAGGTAGATATGTATAGGGGGAAGGAGACAGGGATACTGGAGTGATGGAGGTAGATATGTATAGGGGTTAGGAGACAGGGATACTGGAGTGATGGAGGTAGATATGTATAGGGGGAAGGAGACAGGGATACTGTAGTGATGGAGGTAGATATGTATAGGGGGAAGGAGACAGGGATACTGGAGTGATGGAGGTAGATATGTATAGGGGAAGGAGACAGGGATACTGGAGTGATGGAGGTAGATATGTATAGGGGGAAGGAGACAGGGATACTGGAGTGATGGAGGTAGATATGTATAGGGGGAAGGTGACAGGGATACTGGAGTGATGGAGGTAGATATGTATAGGGGGAAGGTGATACTGGAGTGATGGAGGTAGATATGTATAGGGGGAAGGAGACAGGGATACTGGAGTGATGGAGGTAGATATGTATAGGGGGAAGGTGACAGGGATACTGGAGTGATGGAGGTAGATATGTATAGGGGGAAGGAGACATGGATACTGGAGTGATGGAGGTAGATATGTATAGGGGAAGGAGACAGGGATACTGGAGTGATGGAGGTAGATATGTATAGGGGGAAGGAGACAGGGATACTGGAGTGATGGAGGTAGATATGTATAGGGGGAAGGTGACAGGGATACTGGAGTGATGGAGGTAGATATGTATAGGGGGAAGGAGACAGGGATACTGTAGTGATGGAGGTAGATATGTATAGGGGGAAGGAGACAGGGATACTGGAGTGATGGAGGTAGATATGTATAGGGGGAAGGTGACAGGGATACTGGAGTGATGGAGGTAGATATGTATAGGGGGAAGGAGACGGGGATACTGGAGTGATGGAGGTAGATATGTATAGGGGGAAGGTGACAGGGATACTGGAGTGATGGAGCTAGATATGTATAGGGGGAAGGAGACAGGGATACTGGAGTGATGGAGGTAGATATGTATAGGGGGAAGGAGACAGGGATACTGGAGTGATGGAGGTAGATATGTATAGGGGGAAGGGGATACTGGAGTGATGGAGGTAGATATGTATAGGGGGAAGGAGACAGGGATACTGGAGTGATGGAGGTAGATATGTATAAGGGGGAAGGAGACAGGGATACTGGAGTGATGGAGGTAGATATGTATAGGGGGAAGGAGACAGGGATACTGGAGTGATGGAGGTAGATATGTATAGGGGGAAGGAGACAGGGATACTGGAGTGATGGAGGTAGATATGTATAGGGGGAAGGAGACAGGGATACTGGAGTGATGGAGGTAGATATGTATAGGGGGAAGGTGACAGGGATACTGGAGTGATGGAGGTAGATATGTATAGGGGGAAGGTGATACTGGAGTGATGGAGGTAGATATGTATATGGGGAAGGAGACAGGGATACTGGAGTGATGGAGGTAGATATGTATAGGGGGAAAGAGACAGGGATACCTGAGTGATGGAGGTAGATATGTATTGGGGGAAGGGGATACTGGAGTGATGGAGGTAGATATGTATAGGGGGAAGGAGACAGGGATACTGTAGTGATGGAGGTAGATATGTATAGGGGGAAGGTGACAGGGATACTGGAGTGATGGAGGTAGATATGTATAGGGGGAAGGTGACAGGGATACTGGAGTGATGGAGGTAGATATGTATAGGGGGAAGGTGACAGGGATACTGGAGTGATGGAGGTAGATATGTATAGGGGGAAGGTGACAGGGATACTGGAGTGATGGAGGTAGATATGTATAGGGGGAAGGAGACAGGGATACTGGAGTGATGGAGGTAGATATGTATAGGGGGAAGGAGACAGGGATACTGGAGTGTGGAGGTAGATATGTATAGGGGGAAGGTGACAGGGATACTGGAGTGATGGAGGTAGATATGTATAGGGGGAAGGTGACAGGGATACTGGAGTGATGGAGGTAGATATGTATAGGGGGAAGGAGACAGGGATACTGGAGTGATGGAGGTAGATATGTATAGGGGGAAGGAGACAGGGATACTGGAGTGATGGAGGTAGATATGTATAGGGGGAAGGTGACAGGGATACTGGAGTGATGGAGGTAGACATATATAGGAGGAAGGAGACAGGGATACTGGAGTGATGGAGGTAGATATGTATAGGGTGAAGGTGACAGGGATACTGGAGTGATGGAGGTAGATATGTATAGGGGGAAGGTGACAGGGATACTGGAGTGATGGAGGTAGATATGTATAGGGGGAAGGTGACAGGGATACTGGAGTGATGGAGGTAGATATGTATAGGGGGAAGGAGACAGGGATACTGGAGTGATGGAGGTAGATATGTATAGGGGGAAGGTGACAGGGATACTGGAGTGATGGAGGTAGATATGTATAGGGGGAAGGAGACAGGGATACTGGAGTGATGGAGGTAGATATGTATGGGGGAAGGAGACAGGGATACTGGAGTGATGGAGGTAGATATGTATAGGGGGAAGGTGACAGGGATACTGGAGTGATGGAGGTAGATATGTATAGGGGGAAGGTGACAGGGATACTGGAGTGATGGAGGTAGATATGTATAGGGGGAAGGAGACAGGGATACTGCAGTGATGGAGGTAGATATGTATAGGGGGAAGGAGACAGGGATACTGGAGTGATGGAGGTAGATATGTATAGGGGTAAAGGGACAGGGATAATTGAGTGATGGAGGTAGATATGTATAGGGGGAAGGAGACAGGGATACTGGAGTGATGGAGGTAGATATGTATAGGGAGAAGGAGACAGGGATACTGGAGTGATGGAGGTAGATATGTATAGGGGGAAGGAGACAGGGATACTGGAGTGATGGAGGTAGATATGTATAGGGGGAAGGAGACAGGGATACTGGAGTGATGGAGGTAGATATGTATAGGGGGAAGGAGACAGGGATACTGTAGTGATGGAGGTAGATATGTATAGGGGGAAGGAGACAGGGATACTGGAGTGATGGAGGTAGATATGTATAGGGGGAAGGTGACAGGGATACTGTAGTGATGGAGGTAGATATGTATAGGGGGAAGGAGACAGGGATACTGGAGTGATGGAGGTAGATATGTATAGGGGGAAGGAGACAGGGATACTGGAGTGATGGAGGTAGATATGTATAGGGGGAAGGAGACAGGGATACTGGAGTGATGGAGGTAGATATGTATAGGGGGAAGGAGACAGGGATACTGGAGTGATGGAGGTAGATATGTATAGGGGGAAGGTGACAGGGATACTGGAGTGATGGAGGTAGATATGTATAGGGGGAAGGAGACAGGGATACTGGAGTGATGGAGGTAGATATGTATAGGGGGAAGGTGACAGGGATACTGGAGTGATGGAGGTAGATATGTATAGGGGGAAGGAGACAGGGATACTGGAGTGATGGAGGTAGATATGTATAGGGGGAAGGTGACAGGGATACTTGAGTGATGGAGGTAGATATGTATAGGGGGAAGGTGACAGGGATACTGGAGTGATGGAGGTAGATATGTATAGGGGGAAGGAGACAGGGATAATGGAGTGATGGAGGTAGATATGTATAGGGGGAAGGTGACAGGGATACTGGAGTGATGGAGGTAGATATGTATAGGGGGAAGGTGACAGGGATACTGGAGTGATGGAGGTAGATATGTATAGGGGGAAGGTGACAGGGATACTGGAGTGATGGAGGTAGATATGTATAGGGGGAAGGAGACAGGGATACTGGAGTGATGGAGGTAGATATGTATAGGGGGAAGGTGACAGGGATACTGGAGTGATGGAGGTAGATATGTATAGGGGGAAGGTGACAGGGATACTGGAGTGATGGAGGTAGATATGTATAGGGGGAAGGTGACAGGGATACTGGAGTGATGGAGGTAGATATGTATAGGGGGAAGGAGACAGGGATACTGGAGTGATGGAGGTAGATATGTATAGGGGGAAGGAGACAGGGATACTGGAGTGATGGAGGTAGATATGTATAGGGGCAAGGAGACAGGGATACTGGAGTGATGGAGGTAGATATGTATAGGGGGGAGGAGACAGGGATACTGGAGTGATGGAGGTAGATATGTATAGGGGGAAGGAGACAGGGATACTGTAGTGATGGAGGTAGATATGTATAGGGGGAAGGTGATACTGTAGTGATGGATGTAGATGTGTATAGGGGGAAGGAGACAGGGATACCTGAGTGATGGAGGTAGATATGTATAGGGGGAAGGAGACAGGGATACTGGAGTGATGGAGGTAGATATGTATAGGGGGAAGGAGACAGGGATACTGGAGTGATGGAGGTAGATATGTATAGGGGGAAGGGGACAGGGATACTGGAGTGATGGAGGTAGATATGTATAGGGGGAAGGTGACAGGGATACTGGAGTGATGGAGGTAGATATGTATAGGGGGAAGGGGATACTGGAGTGATGGAGGTAGATATGTATAGGGGGAAGGTGATACTGTAGTGATGGAGGTAGATATGTATAGGGGGAAGGAGACATGGATACTGGAGTGATGGAGGTAGATATGTATAGGGGGAAGGTGACAGGGATACTGGAGTGATGGAGGTAGATATGTATAGGGGGAAGGTGACAGGGATACTGGAGTGATGGAGGTAGATATGTATAGGGGGAAGGAGACAGGGATACTGGAGTGATGGAGGTAGATATGTATAGGGGGAAGGAGACAGGGATACTGGAGTGATGGAGGTAGATATGTATAGGGGGAAGGTGACAGGGATACTGGAGTGATGGAGGTAGACATATATAGGAGGAAGGAGACAGGGATACTGGAGTGATGGAGGTAGATATGTATAGGGGGAAGGTGACAGGGATACTGGAGTGATGGAGGTAGATATGTATAGGGGGAAGGTGACAGGGATACTGGAGTGATGGAGGTAGATATGTATAGGGGGAAGGTGACAGGGATACTGGAGTGATGGAGGTAGATATGTATAGGGGGAAGGAGACAGGGATACTGGAGTGATGGAGGTAGATATGTATAGGGGGAAGGTGACAGGGATACTGGAGTGATGGAGGTAGATATGTATAGGGGGAAGGAGACAGGGATACTGGAGTGATGGAGGTAGATATGTATAGGGGGAAGGAGACAGGGATACTGGAGTGATGGAGGTAGATATGTATAGGGGGAAGGTGACAGGGATACTGGAGTGATGGAGGTAGATATGTATAGGGGGAAGGTGACAGGGATACTGGAGTGATGGAGGTAGATATGTATAGGGGGAAGGAGACAGGGATACTGCAGTGATGGAGGTAGATATGTATAGGGGGAAGGAGACAGGGATACTGGAGTGATGGAGGTAGATATGTATAGGGGTAAAGGGACAGGGATAATTGAGTGATGGAGGTAGATATGTATAGGGGGAAGGAGACAGGGATACTGGAGTGATGGAGGTAGATATGTATAGGGAGAAGGAGACAGGGATACTGGAGTGATGGAGGTAGATATGTATAGGGGGAAGGAGACAGGGATACTGGAGTGATGGAGGTAGATATGTATAGGGGGAAGGAGACAGGGATACTGGAGTGATGGAGGTAGATATGTATAGGGGGAAGGAGACAGGGATACTGTAGTGATGGAGGTAGATATGTATAGGGGGAAGGAGACAGGGATACTGGAGTGATGGAGGTAGATATGTATAGGGGGAAGGTGACAGGGATACTGTAGTGATGGAGGTAGATATGTATAGGGGGAAGGAGACAGGGATACTGTAGTGATGGAGGTAGATATGTATAGGGGGAAGGAGACAGGGATACTGGAGTGATGGAGGTAGATATGTATAGGGGGAAGGAGACAGGGATACTGGAGTGATGGAGGTAGATATGTATAGGGGGAAGGAGACAGGGATACTGTAGTGATGGAGGTAGATATGTATAGGGGGAAGGAGACAGGGATACTGGAGTGATGGAGGTAGATATGTATAGGGGGAAGGAGACAGGGATACTGGAGTGATGGAGGTAGATATGTATAGGGGGAAGGTGACAGGGATACTGGAGTGATGGAGGTAGATATGTATAAGGGGAAGGTGACAGGGATACTGGAGTGATGGAGGTAGATATGTATAGGGGGAAGGAGACAGGGATACTGCAGTGATGGAGGTAGATATGTATAGGGGGAAGGAGACAGGGATACTGGAGTGATGGAGGTAGATATGTATAGGGGTAAAGGGACAGGGATAATTGAGTGATGGAGGTAGATATGTATAGGGGGAAGGAGACAGGGATACTGGAGTGATGGAGGTAGATATGTATAGGGAGAAGGAGACAGGGATACTGGAGTGATGGAGGTAGATATGTATAGGGGGAAGGATACAGGGATACTGGAGTGATGGAGGTAGATATGTATAGGGGGAAGGAGACAGGGATACTGGAGTGATGGAGGTAGATATGTATAGGGGGAAGGAGACAGGGATACTGTAGTGATGGAGGTAGATATGTATAGGGGGAAGGAGACAGGGATACTGGAGTGATGGAGGTAGATATGTATAGGGGGAAGGTGACAGGGATACTGTAGTGATGGAGGTAGATATGTATAG
This sequence comes from Oncorhynchus mykiss, assembly GCF_013265735.2. NCBI lineage: Eukaryota > Metazoa > Chordata > Actinopteri > Salmoniformes > Salmonidae > Oncorhynchus > Oncorhynchus mykiss. Next base: position 3,055,300 of record NC_048565.1, on the reverse strand, counting down.
GGGGAAGGCGACAGGGATACTGTAGTGATGGAGGTAGATATGTATAGGGGGAAGGAGACAGGGATACTGGAGTGATGGAGGTAGATATGTATAGGGGGAAGGAGACAGGGATACTGGAGTGATGGAGGTAGATATGTATAGGGGGAAGGAGACAGGGATACTGGAGTGATGGAGGTAGATATGTATAGGGGGAAGGAGACAGGGATACTGGAGTGATGGAGGTAGATATGTATAGGGGGAAGGTGACAGGGATACTGGAGTGATGGAGGTAGATATGTATAGGGGGAATGAGACAGGGATACTGGAGTGATGGAGGTAGATATGTATAGGGGGAAGGTGACAGGGATACTGGAGTGATGGAGGTAGATATGTATAGGGGGAAGGAGACAGGGATACTGGAGTGATGGAGGTAGATATGTATAGGGGGAAGGAGACAGGGATACTGGAGTGATGGAGGTAGATATGTATAGGGGGAAGGTGACAGGGATACTGGAGTGATGGAGGTAGATATGTATAGGGGGAAGGAGACAGGGATACTGGAGTGATGGAGGTAGATATGTATAGGGGGAAGGTGACAGGGATACTGGAGTGATGGAGGTAGATATGTATAGGGGGAAGGAGACAGGGATACTGGAGTGATGGAGGTAGATATGTATATGTGTAAGAGGACAGGGATACTGGAGTGATGGAGGTAGATATGTATAGGGGAAGGAGACAGGGATACTGGAGTGATGGAGGTAGATATGTATAGGGGGAAGGAGACAGGGATACTGGAGTGATGGAGGTAGATATGTATAGGGGTAAAGGGACAGGGATAATTGAGTGATGGAGGTAGATATGTATAGGGGGAAGGAGACAGGGATACTGGAGTGATGGAGGTAGATATGTATAGGGAGAAGGAGACAGGGATACTGGAGTGATGGAGGTAGATATGTATAGGGGGAAGGATACAGGGATACTGGAGTGATGGAGGTAGATATGTATAGGGGGAAGGAGACAGGGATACTGGAGTGATGGAGGTAGATATGTATAGGGGGAAGGAGACAGGGATACTGTAGTGATGGAGGTAGATATGTATAGGGGGAAGGAGACAGGGATACTGGAGTGATGGAGGTAGATATGTATAGGGGGAAGGTGACAGGGATACTGTAGTGATGGAGGTAGATATGTATAGGGGGAAGGAGACAGGGATACTGTAGTGATGGAGGTAGATATGTATAGGGGGAAGGAGACAGGGATACTGGAGTGATGGAGGTAGATATGTATAGGGGGAAGGAGACAGGGATACTGGAGTGATGGAGGTAGATATGTATAGGGGGAAGGAGACAGGGATACTGGAGTGATGGAGGTAGATATGTATAGGGGGAAGGAGACAGGGATACTGGAGTGATGGAGGTAGATATGTATAGGGGGAAGGTGACAGGGATACTGGAGTGATGGAGGTAGATATGTATAGGGGGAATGAGACAGGGATACTGGAGTGATGGAGGTAGATATGTATAGGGGGAAGGTGACAGGGATACTGGAGTGATGGAGGTAGATATGTATAGGGGGAAGGAGACAGGGATACTGGAGTGATGGAGGTAGATATGTATAGGGGGAAGGAGACAGGGATACTGGAGTGATGGAGGTAGATATGTATAGGGGGAAGGTGACAGGGATACTGGAGTGATGGAGGTAGATATGTATAGGGGGAAGGAGACAGGGATACTGGAGTGATGGAGGTAGATATGTATAGGGGGAAGGTGACAGGGATACTGGAGTGATGGAGGTAGATATGTATAGGGGGAAGGAGACAGGGATACTGGAGTGATGGAGGTAGATATGTATATGTGTAAGAGGACAGGGATACTGGAGTGATGGAGGTAGATATGTATAGGGGAAGGAGACAGGGATACTGGAGTGATGGAGGTAGATATGTATAGGGGGAAGGAGACAGGGATACTGGAGTGATGGAGGTAGATATGTATAGGGGGAAGGAGACAGGGATACTGGAGTGATGGAGGTAGATATGTATAGGGGGAAGGAGACAGGGATACTGGAGTGATGGAGGTAGATATGTATAGGGGGAAGGAGACAGGGATACCGGAGTGATGGAGGTAGATATGTATAGGGGGAAGGAGACAGGGATACTGGATTGATGGAGGTAGATATGTATAGGGGGAAGGAGACAGGGATACTGGAGTGATGGAGGTAGATATTTATAGGGGGAAGGAGACAGGGATACTGGAGTGATGGAGGTAGATATGTATAGGGGGAAGGAGACAGGGATACTGGAGTGATGGAGGTAGATATGTATAGGGGGAAGGAGACAGGGATACTGGAGTGATGGAGGTAGATATGTATAGGGGGAAGGAGACAGGGATACTGTAGTGATGGAGGTAGATATGTATAGGGGGAAGGAGACAGGGATACTGGAGTGATGGAGGTAGATATGTATAGGGGGAAGGAGACAGGGATACTGGAGTGATGGAGGTAGATATGTATAGGGGGAAGGAGACAGGGATACTGGAGTGATGGAGGTAGATATGTATAGGGGGAAGGAGACAGGGATACTGGAGTGATGGAGGTAGATATGTATAGGGGGAAGGAGACAGGGATACTGGAGTGATGGAGGTAGATATGTATAGGGGAAGGAGACAGGGATATTGCAGTGATGGAGGTAGATATGTATAGGGGGAAGGTGGCAGGGTTACTGGAGTGATGGAGGTAGATATGTATAGGGGGAAGGAGACAGGGATACTGGAGTGATGGAGGTAGATATGTATAGGGGGAAGGAGACAGGGATACTGGAGTGATGGAGGTAGAATGTATAGGGGGAAGGTGACAGGGATACTGGAGTGATGGAGGTAGATATGTATAGGGGGAAGGAGACAGGGATACTGGAGTGATGGAGGTAGATATGTATGTGTGTAAGAGGACAGGGATACTGGAGTGATGGAGGTAGATATGTATAGGGGAAGGAGACAGGGATACTGGAGTGATGGAGGTAGATATGTATAGGGGGAAGGAGACAGGGATACTGGAGTGATGGAGGTAGATATGTATAGGGGGAAGGAGACAGGGATACTGGAGTGATGGAGGTAGATATGTATAGGGGGAAGGAGACAGGGATACTGGAGTGATGGAGGTAGATATGTATAGGGGGAAGGAGACAGGGATACCGGAGTGATGGAGGTAGATATGTATAGGGGGAAGGAGACAGGGATACTGGATTGATGGAGGTAGATATGTATAGGGGGAAGGAGACAGGGATACTGGAGTGATGGAGGTAGATATGTATAGGGGGAAGGAGACAGGGATACTGGAGTGATGGAGGTAGATATGTATAGGGGGAAGGAGACAGGGATACTGGAGTGATGGAGGTAGATATGTATAGGGGGAAGGAGACAGGGATACTGGAGTGATGAAGGTAGATATGTATAGGGGGAAGGAGACAGGGATACTGTAGTGATGGAGGTAGATATGTATAGGGGGAAGGAGACAGGGATACTGGAGTGATGGAGGTAGATATGTATAGGGGGAAGGAGACAGGGATACTGGAGTGATGGAGGTAGATATGTATAGGGGGAAGGAGACAGGGATACTGGAGTGATGGAGGTAGATATGTATAGGGGGAAGGAGACAGGGATACTGGAGTGATGGAGGTAGATATGTATAGGGGGAAGGAGACAGGGATACTGGAGTGATGGAGGTAGATATGTATAGGGGGAAGGAGACAGGGATACTGCAGTGATGGAGGTAGATATGTATAGGGGGAAGGTGACAGGGTTACTGGAGTGATGGAGGTAGATATGTATAGGGGGAAGGAGACAGGGATACTGGAGTGATGGAGGTAGATATGTATAGGGGGAAGGAGACAGGGATACTGGAGTGATGGAGGTAGATATGTATGGGGGGAAGGTGACAGGGATACTGGAGTGATGGAGGTAGATATGTATAGGGGGAAGGTGACAGGGATACTGGAGTGATGGAGGTAGATATGTATAGGGGGAAGGAGACAGGGATACTGGAGTGATGGAGGTAGATATGTATAGGGGGAAGGTGACAGGGATACTGGAGTGATGGAGGTAGATATGTATAGGGGGAAGGTGACAGGGATACTGGAGTGATGGAGGTAGATATGTATAGGGGGAAGGTGACAGGGATACTGGAGTGATGGAGGTAGATATGTATAGGGGGAAGGAGACAGGGATACTGGAGTGATGGAGGTAGATATGTATAGGGGGAAGGTGACAGGGATACTGGAGTGATGGAGGTAGATATGTATAGGGGGAAGGTGACAGGGATACTGGAGTGATGGAGGTAGATATGTATAGGGGGAAGGTGACAGGGATACTGGAGTGATGGAGGTAGATATGTATAGGGGGAAGGAGACATGGATACTGGAGTGATGGAGGTAGATATGTATAGGGGGAAGGAGACAGGGATACTGTAGTGATGGAGGTAGATATGTATAGGGGGAAGGAGACAGGGATACTGGAGTGATGGAGGTAGATATGTATAGGGGGAAGGAGACAGGGATACTGGAGTGATGGAGGTAGATATGTATAGGGGGAAGGAGACAGGGATACTGCAGTGATGGAGGTAGATATGTATAGGGGCAAGGAGACAGGGATACTGGAGTGATGGAGGTAGATATGTATAGGGGGAAGGAGACAGGGATACTGGAGTGATGGAGGTAGATATGTATAGGGGGAAGGTGACAGGGATACTGTAGTGATGGAGGTAGATATGTATAGGGGAAGGTGATACTGTAGTGATGGAGGTAGATATGTATAGGGGGAAGGAGACAGGGATACCTGAGTGATGGAGGTAGATATGTATAGGGGGAAGGAGACAGGGATACTGGAGTGATGGAGGTAGATATGTATAGGGGGAAGGTGATACTGTAGTGATGGAGGTAGATATGTATAGGGGGAAGGAGACAGGGATACTGGAGTGATGGAGGTAGATATGTATAGGGGGAAGGAGACAGGGATACTGGAGTGATGGAGGTAGATATGTATAGGGGGAAGGGGACAGGGATACTGGAGTGATGGAGGTAGATATGTATAGGGGGAAGGTGACAGGGATACTGGAGTGATGGAGGTAGATATGTATAGGGGGAAGGAGACAGGGATACTGGAGTGATGGAGGTAGATATGTATAGGGGGAAGGGGATACTGGAGTGATGGAGGTAGATATGTATAGGGGGAAGGTGACAGGGATACTGGAGTGATGGAGGTAGATATGTATAGGGGGAAGGAGACAGGGATACTGGAGTGATGGAGGTAGATATGTATAGGGGGAAGATGACAGGGATACTGGAGTGATGGAGGTAGATATGTATAGGGGGAAGGAGACAGGGATACTGGAGTGATGGAGGTAGATATGTATAGGGGGAAGGTGACAGGGATACTGGAGTGATGGAGGTAGATATGTATAGGGGGAAGGAGACAGGGATACTGGAGTGATGGAGGTAGATATGTATAGGGGGAAGGAGACAGGGATACTGGAGTGATGGAGGTAGATATGTATAGGGGGAAGGAGACAGGGATATTGCAGTGATGGAGGTAGATATGTATAGGGGGAAGGTGACAGGGTTACTGGAGTGATGGAGGTAGATATGTATAGGGGGAAGGAGACAGGGATACTGGAGTGATGGAGGTAGATATGTATAGGGGGAAGGAGACAGGGATACTGGAGTGAAGGAGGTAGATATGTATAGGGGGAAGGAGACAGCGATACCGGAGTGATGGAGGTAGATATGTATAGGGGGAAGGAGACAGGGATACTGGAGTGATGGAGGTAGATATGTATAGGGGGAAGGAGACAGGGATACTGGAGTGATGGAGGTAGATATGTATAGGGGGAAGGAGACAGGGATACTGGAGTGATGGAGGTAGATATGTATAGGGGGAAGGAGACAGGGATACTGGAGTGATGGAGGTAGATATGTATAGGGGGAAGGAGACAGGGATACTGGAGTGATGGAGGTAGATATGTATAGGGGGAAGGAGACAGGGATACTGTAGTGATGGAGGTAGATATGTATAGGGGGAAGGAGACAGGGATACTGGAGTGATGGAGGTAGATATGTATAGGGGGAAGGAGACAGGGATACTGGAGTGATGGAGGTAGATATGTATAGGGGGAAGGAGACAGGGATACTGGAGTGATGGAGGTAGATATGTATAGGGGGAAGGAGACAGGGATACTGGAGTGATGGAGGTAGATATGTATAGGGGGAAGGAGACAGGGATACTGGAGTGATGGAGGTAGATATGTATAGGGGGAAGGAGACAGGGATACTGCAGTGATGGAGGTAGATATGTATAGGGGGAAGGTGACAGGGTTACTGGAGTGATGGAGGTAGATATGTATAGGGGGAAGGAGACAGGGATACTGGAGTGATGGAGGTAGATATGTATAGGGGGAAGGAGACAGGGATACTGGAGTGATGGAGGTAGATATGTATGGGGGGAAGGTGACAGGGATACTGGAGTGATGGAGGTAGATATGTATAGGGGGAAGGTGACAGGGATACTGGAGTGATGGAGGTAGATATGTATAGGGGGAAGGAGACAGGGATACTGGAGTGATGGAGGTAGATATGTATAGGGGGAAGGTGACAGGGATACTGGAGTGATGGAGGTAGATATGTATAGGGGGAAGGTGACAGGGATACTGGAGTGATGGAGGTAGATATGTATAGGGGGAAGGTGACAGGGATACTGGAGTGATGGAGGTAGATATGTATAGGGGGAAGGAGACAGGGATACTGGAGTGATGGAGGTAGATATGTATAGGGGGAAGGTGACAGGGATACTGGAGTGATGGAGGTAGATATGTATAGGGGGAAGGTGACAGGGATACTGGAGTGATGGAGGTAGATATGTATAGGGGGAAGGTGACAGGGATACTGGAGTGATGGAGGTAGATATGTATAGGGGGAAGGAGACATGGATACTGGAGTGATGGAGGTAGATATGTATAGGGGGAAGGAGACAGGGATACTGTAGTGATGGAGGTAGATATGTATAGGGGGAAGGAGACAGGGATACTGTAGTGATGGAGGTAGATATGTATAGGGGGAAGGAGACAGGGATACTGGAGTGATGGAGGTAGATATGTATAGGGGGAAGGAGACAGGGATACTGGAGTGATGGAGGTAGATATGTATAGGGGCAAGGAGACAGGGATACTGGAGTGATGGAGGTAGATATGTATAGGGGGAAGGAGACAGGGATACTGGAGTGATGGAGGTAGATATGTATAGGGGGAAGGAGACAGGGATACTGTAGTGATGGAGGTAGATATGTATAGGGGGAAGGAGACAGGGATACTGGAGTGATGGAGGTAGATATGTATAGGGGGAAGGAGACAGGGATACTGGAGTGATGGAGGTAGATATGTATAGGGGGAAGGAGACAGGGATACTGGAGTGATGGAGGTAGATATGTATAGGGGGAAGGAGACAGGGATACTGGAGTGATGGAGGTAGATATGTATAGGGGGAAGGAGACAGGGATACTGGAGTGATGGAGGTAGATATGTATAGGGGGAAGGAGACAGGGATACTGCAGTGATGGAGGTAGATATGTATAGGGGGAAGGTGACAGGGTTACTGGAGTGATGGAGGTAGATATGTATAGGGGGAAGGAGACAGGGATACTGGAGTGATGGAGGTAGATATGTATAGGGGGAAGGAGACAGGGATACTGGAGTGATGGAGGTAGATATGTATGGGGGGAAGGTGACAGGGATACTGGAGTGATGGAGGTAGATATGTATAGGGGGAAGGTGACAGGGATACTGGAGTGATGGAGGTAGATATGTATAGGGGGAAGGAGACAGGGATACTGGAGTGATGGAGGTAGATATGTATAGGGGGAAGGTGACAGGGATACTGGAGTGATGGAGGTAGATATGTATAGGGGGAAGGTGACAGGGATACTGGAGTGATGGAGGTAGATATGTATAGGGGGAAGGTGACAGGGATACTGGAGTGATGGAGGTAGATATGTATAGGGGGAAGGAGACAGGGATACTGGAGTGATGGAGGTAGATATGTATAGGGGGAAGGTGACAGGGATACTGGAGTGATGGAGGTAGATATGTATAGGGGGAAGGTGACAGGGATACTGGAGTGATGGAGGTAGATATGTATAGGGGGAAGGTGACAGGGATACTGGAGTGATGGAGGTAGATATGTATAGGGGGAAGGAGACATGGATACTGGAGTGATGGAGGTAGATATGTATAGGGGGAAGGAGACAGGGATACTGTAGTGATGGAGGTAGATATGTATAGGGGGAAGGAGACAGGGATACTGGAGTGATGGAGGTAGATATGTATAGGGGGAAGGAGACAGGGATACTGGAGTGATGGAGGTAGATATGTATAGGGGGAAGGAGACAGGGATACTGGAGTGATGGAGGTAGATATGTATAGGGGCAAGGAGACAGGGATACTGGAGTGATGGAGGTAGATATGTATAGGGGGAAGGAGACAGGGATACTGGAGTGATGGAGGTAGATATGTATAGGGGGAAGGAGACAGGGATACTGTAGTGATGGAGGTAGATATGTATAGGGGGAAGGTGATACTGTAGTGATGGAGGTAGATATGTATAGGGGGAAGGAGACAGGGATACCTGAGTGATGGAGGTAGATATGTATAGGGGGAAGGAGACAGGGATACTGGAGTGATGGAGGTAGATATGTATAGGGGGAAGGTGATACTGTAGTGATGGAGGTAGATATGTATAGGGGGAAGGAGACAGGGATACTGGAGTGATGGAGGTAGATATGTATAGGGGGAAGGAGACAGGGATACTGGAGTGATGGAGGTAGATATGTATAGGGGGAAGGGGACAGGGATACTGGAGTGATGGAGGTAGATATGTATAGGGGGAAGGTGACAGGGATACTGGAGTGATGGAGGTAGATATGTATAGGGGGAAGGAGACAGGGATACTGGAGTGATGGAGGTAGATATGTATAGGGGGAAGGGGATACTGGAGTGATGGAGGTAGATATGTATAGGGGGAAGGTGACAGGGATACTGGAGTGATGGAGGTAGATATGTATAGGGGGAAGGAGACAGGGATACTGGAGTGATGGAGGTAGATATGTATAGGGGGAAGATGACAGGGATACTGGAGTGATGGAGGTAGATATGTATAGGGGGAAGGAGACAGGGATACTGGAGTGATGGAGGTAGATATGTATAGGGGGAAGGTGACAGGGATACTGGAGTGATGGAGGTAGATATGTATAGGGGGAAGGAGACAGGGATACTGGAGTGATGGAGGTAGATATGTATAGGGGGAAGGAGACAGGGATACTGGAGTGATGGAGGTAGATATGTATAGGGGGAAGGAGACAGGGATACTGGAGTGATGGAGTTAGATATGTATAGGGGGAAGATGACAGGGATACTGGAGTGATGGAGGTAGATATGTATAGGGGGAAGGAGACAGGGATACTGGAGTGATGGAGGTAGATATGTATAGGGGGAAGGTGACAGGGATACTGGAGTGATGGAGGTAGATATGTATAGGGGGAAGGAGACAGGGATACTGGAGTGATGGAGGTAGATATGTATAGGGGGAAGGTGACAGGGATACTGGAGTGATGGAGGTAGATATGTATAGGGGGAAGGAGACAGGGATACTGGAGTGATGGAGGTAGATATGTATAGGGGGAAGGTGATACTGTAGTGATGGAGGTAGATATGTATAGGGGGAAGGAGACAGGGATACTGGAGTGATGGAGGTAGATATGTATAGGGGGAAGGAGACAGGGATACTGGAGTGATGGAGGTAGATATGTATAGGGGGAAGGAGACAGGGATACTGGAGTGATGGAGGTAGATATGTATAGGGGGAAGGAGACAGGGATACTGGAGTGATGGAGGTAGATATGTATAGGGGGAAGGTGACAGGGATACTGGAGTGATGGAGGTAGATATGTATAGGGGGGAGGAGACAGGGATACTGGAGTGATGGAGGTAGATATGTATAGGGGGAAGGAGACAGGGATACTGGAGTGATGGAGGTAGATATGTATAGGGGAAGGAGACAGGGATACTGGAGTGATGGAGGTAGATATGTATAAGGGGAAGGTGACAGGGTTACTGGAGTGATGGAGGTAGATATGTATAGGGGGAAGGAGACAGGGATACTGGAGTGATGGAGGTAGATATGTATAGGGGGAAGGTGACAGGGATACTGGAGTGATGGAGGTAGATATGTATAGGGGTTAGGAGACAGGGATACTGGAGTGATGGAGGTAGATATGTATAGGGGAAGGAGACAGGGATACTGGAGTGATGGAGGTAGATATGTATAGGGGAAGGAGACAGGGATACTGGAGTGATGGAGGTAGATATGTATAGGGGTTAGGAGACAGGGATACTGGAGTGATGGAGGTAGATATGTATAGGGGAAGGAGACAGGGATACTGGAGTGATGGAGGTAGATATGTATAGGGGAAGGAGACAGGGATACTGGAGTGATGGAGGTAGATATGTATAGGGGAAGGAGACAGGGATACTGGAGTGATGGAGGTAGATATGTATAGGGGGAAGGTGACAGGGTTACTGGAGTGATGGAGGTAGATATGTATAGGGGGAAGGAGACAGGGATACTGGAGTGATGGAGGTAGATATGTATAGGGGGAAGGTGACAGGGATACTGGAGTGATGGAGGTAGATATGTATAGGGGTTAGGAGACAGGGATACTGGAGTGATGGAGGTAGATATGTATAGGGGGAAGGAGACAGGGATACTGGAGTGATGGAGGTAGATATGTATAGGGGAAGGAGACAGGGATACTGGAGTGATGGAGGTAGATATGTATAGGGGAAGGAGACAGGGATACTGGAGTGATGGAGGTAGATATGTATAGGGGGAAGGTGACAGGGTTACTGGAGTGATGGAGGTAGATATGTATAGGGGGAAGGAGACAGGGATACTGGAGTGATGGAGGTAGATATGTATAGGGGGAAGGTGACAGGGATACTGGAGTGATGGAGGTAGATATGTATAGGGGGAAGGAGACAGGGATACTGGAGTGATGGAGGTAGATATGTATAGGGGGAAGGTGACAGGGATACTGGAGTGATGGAGGTAGATTTGTATAGGGGGAAGGAGACAGGGATACTGGAGTGATGGAGGTAGATATGTATAGGGGGAAGGAGACAGGGATACTGGAGTGATGGAGGTAGATATGTATAGGGGGAAGGTGACAGGGATACTGGAGTGATGGAGGTAGATATGTATAGGGGGAAGGAGACAGGGATACTGGAGTGATGGAGGTAGATATGTATAGGGGGAAGGTGACAGGGATACTGGAGTGATGGAGGTAGATATGTATAGGGGGAAGGAGACAGGGATACTGGAGTGATGGAGGTAGATATGTATAGGGGGAAGGAGACAGGGATACTGGAGTGATGGAGGTAGATATGTATAGGGGGAAGGTGACAGGGATACTGGAGTGATGGAGGTAGATATGTATATGTGTAAGAGGACAGGGATACTGGAGTGATGGAGGTAGATGTGTATAGGGGGAAGGGGACAGGGATACTGGAGTGATGGAGGTAGATATGTATAGGGGTTAGGGGACAGGGATACTGGAGTGATGGAGGTAGATATGTATAGGGGGAAGGAGACAAGGCATCAGGATGATAAACAGAGTAGCAGCAGCTTATTATATTATTATGTGAGTGGGTGTGAGTGGGTGGGTGTGATTGAATGTGATTGGGTGTGATTGTATTTGAGTGTATGTGAGTGGTTGTGAGTGGGTGTGAGTGGGTGGGTGTGATTGTATGTGATTGGGTGTGATTGTATTTGAGTGTATGTGAGTGGTTGTGAGTGGGTGTGATTGTATGTGAGTGGGTGGGTGTGAGTGTATGTGAGTGTGTGGGTGTGATTGTATGTGAGTGGGTGTGAGTGGATGTGATTGTATGTGAGTGTGTGTGATTGTATGTGAGTGTGTGAGTGTGGGTGTGATTGTATGTGAGTGGGTGTGAGTGGATGTGAGTGTATGTGAGTGGGTGTGATTGTATGTGAGTGGGTGTGATTGTATGTGAGTGGGTGTGAGTGGGTGTGGGTGTGATTGTATGTGAGTGTGTGTGATTGTATGTGAGTGGGTGTGATTGTATGTGAGTGGGTGTGATTGTATGTGAGTGGGTGTGAGTGGTTGTGGGTGTGATTGTATGTGAGTGGGTGTGAGTGGGTGTGGGTGTGATTGTATGTGAGTGTGTGTGATTGTATGTGAGTGGGTGTGAGTGGGTGTGGGTGTGATTGTATGTGAGTGTGTGTGAGTGGGTGTGATTGTATGTGAGTGGGTGTGATTGTATGTGAGTGGGTGTGATTGTATGTGAGTGGGTGTGAGTGGGTGTGGGTGTGATTGTATGTGAGTGTGTGTGATTGTATGTGAGTGTGTGTGAGTGGGTGTGATTGTATGTGAGTGGGTGTGATTGTATGTGAGTGGGTGTGAGTGGGTGTGGGTGTGATTGTATGTGAGTGGGTGTGAAAGTATGTGAGTGTGTGGGTGTGAGTGGGTGTGATTGTATGTCAGTGTGTGGGTGTGATTGTATGTGAGTGGGTGTGATTGTATGTGAGTGGGTGTGATTGTATGTGTGTGGGTGTGATTGTATGTGAGTGTGTTTGTAGAGTCAGTATAAATGTATGGTCTTATTATGTGTGTGAGCAAATTATGGAGTGTTTGGTATGTGTGTTGGAGTATTAGAGTGTGTAGTGTGTATAGAGACAGTGTGTATAGAGACAGTGTTTATAGAGACAGTGTGTATAGAGACAGTGTTTAGGTCCCTGTCAGTGTGTATAGAGACAGTGTGTATAGAGACAGTGTGTATAGAGACAGTGTTTAGGTCCCTGTCAGTGTGTATAGAGACAGTGTGTATAGAGACAGTGTGTAGTGTGTAGGGCTCTGTCAGTGTGTATAGAGACAGTGTGTATAGAGACAGTGTGTATAGAGACAGTGTGTATAGAGACAGTGTTTAGGTCCCTGTCAGTGTGTATAGAGACAGTGTGTATAGAGACAGTGTATAGTGTGTAGGGCCCTGTCAGTGTGTATAGAGACAGTGTGTAGTGTTTAGGGCCCTGTCAGTGTGTATAGAGACAGTGTGTATAGAGACAGTTTGTAGTGTTTAGGGCCCTGTCAGTGTGTATAGAGACAGTGTGTAGTGTTTAGGGCCCTGTCAGTGTGTATAGAGACAGTGTGTAGTGTTTAGGGTCCTGACAGTGTGTATAGAGACAGTGTGTAGTGTTTAGAGCCCTGTTAGTGTGTATAGAGACAGTGTGTAGTGTGTAGGGTCCTGACAGTGTGTATAGAGACAGTGTGTAGTGTTTAGGGCCCTGTCAGTGTGTATAGAGACAGTGTGTAGTGTGTAGGGCCCTGACAGTGTGTATAGAGACAGTGTGTATAGAGACAGTGTGTAGTGTGTAGGGCCCTGACAGTGTGTATAGAGACAGTGTGTATAGAGACAGTGTGTAGTGTGTAGGGCCCTGTCAGTGTGTATAGAGACAGTGTGTGGTGTGTAGGGCCCTGTCAGTGTGTATAGAGACAGTGTGTATAGAGACAGTGTGTATAGAGACAGTGTATAGTGTGTAGGGCCCTGTCAGTGTGTATAGAGACAGTGTGTGGTGTGTAGGGCCCTGTCAGTGTTTATAGAGACAGTGTGTGGTGTGTAGGGCCCTGTCAGTGTGTAAAGAGACAGTGTGTATAGAGACAGTGTGTATAGAGACAGTGTGTATAGAGACAGTGTGTATAGAGACAGTGTGTATAGAGACAGTGTGTATAGAGACAGTGTGTATAGAGACAGTGTGTATAGAGACAGTGTATAGTGTGTAGGGCCCTGTCAGTGTGTATAGAGACAGTGTGTATAGAGACAGTGTGTATAGAGACAGTGTGTATAGAGACAGTGTATAGTGTGTAGGGCCCTGTCAGTGTGTATAGAGACAGTGTGTGGTGTGTAGGGCCCTGTCAGTGTGTATAGAGACAGTGTGTGGTGTGTAGGGCCCTGTCAGTGTGTAAAGAGACAGTGTGTATAGAGACAGTGTGTATAGAGACAGTGTGTATAGAGACAGTGTGTATAGAGACAGTGTGTGGTGTGTAGGGCCCTGTCAGTGTGTAAAGAGACAGTGTGTATAGAGACAGTGTGTATAGAGACAGTGTGTATAGAGACAGTGTGTATAGAGACAGTGTGTGGTGTGTAGGGCCCTGTCAGTGTGTATAGAGACAGTGTGTGGTGTGTAGGGCCCTGTCAGTGTGTATAGAGACAGTGTGTATAGAGACAGTGTGTGGTGTGTAGGGCCCTTTCAGTGTGTATAGAGAAAGTGCAAAATAAGATTAAAATGCAAGGGTCATCTTAGATAGTCTGTGTAGCAATTTAGTTAGTTAGCTATTTAGTTATCCATTTAGTTAGCTATTTATTTAGCCATTTAGTTAGCTATTTAGTTGGCCATTCAGTTAGCTATTTAGTTAGCTATTTATTTAGCTATTTAGTTAGCTATTTATCAGTCTTATGGCATGGGGATAGAAGCTGTTCAGGAGCCTGTTGGTGTCCACTCAATCAGGTCTGTGCTTCCTGTGAGATTCTGATCGGTGGACCTCTTAAAGGTTCAGTGCAGCCATTTTTCTGTCCGTATCAAATCATTTCTGGGTAACAGTTAACTACCTTACTGCGATTGTTTTCAATTAAAAACGGTCAAAAAGAAACTTAAAGAAGACATTTCTCAAACAAGAGCTTTGCTAGGGCTGTCTGGGAGTGGTCTGAGTTCAGACGAGCCTAATGGGAGGGATATGTAACCTGAAAACCAGCTGTTATTGGCAGAGAGGTTTGACGCTCTTTGTTATTGGTCTATTAACTTATACCGCCTGGTGATGTCACCAGGTAGGCCAAAGTTCCATCCCACCAAAACAGGCTGAAATTTCAAGGGGTCTTTTCAATCAGCTCTTCCACTATGACAGCATTGTCATAATTTTCACAATTTCCCAGTATTATTCCAATCTCATAGTGTGGAAAATAAAAAGAGAAATCAGGTTTTTGACTTCACTGGGCCTTTAAACCCACTCCTCTCCTGCTCTCCTGCTCTGCTCCCTGTCTCTCTTTATTCAGACAGACAGATGTGTCAAACGTTGTTTGCAGTTCAGTGGCTGAATCACATGGAGGCCAGGAGGGAGGGCTGCAGGGTGGGTGGGGGGGGGGGGGGGGGGGGGGGGGGGGCGCAGGATCGGGGCAACGTGTTTGGTGTTGATGCGCTATACACAGAGAAACAAGAGAGCAATTTGGAGGAAATTGAAAAGGCCAGCAGAGTAGAGACGGAGTGAGAGGAATGGGGCCACAATTGACTTTAACACTCCATTCGCCCTTAGTTCAACAAGAGGCTGTCTGACCTAAATTCACTTTACCTCATCTGCCTAGACGTTTGTTTAGCCCACTGGGCAAACACTTAGAGAAATGTATGAGGCAGAAAAAAATGGAGTACATGTGCTTGAATACATTTAGAGGGAGAGAGAAGAGGGAGAGAGGGATAGAGGAGAGGGAGAGAGAGAGAGAGAGAGAGGGAGAGGAGAGGTAGAGGAGAGGGATAGAGAGAGGGAGAGGAGAGGGAGAGAGGTAGAGGAGAGAGAGAGAGGGAGAGGAGAGGGAGAGAGGTGGGAGAGGGGTAGAGGAGAGGGAGAGAGGTAGAGGAGAGAGGGAGAGAGGTAGAGGAGAGGGATAGAGAGAGAGGGGGAGAGGAGAGTGAGAAAGGTAGAGGAGAGGGAGAGAGAGAGGGATAGAGAGGGAGAGGTAGAGGAGAGGGATAGAGGAGAGGGAGAGAGAGAGGGAGAGGAGAGGGAGAAAGGTAAAGGAGAGGGATAGAGGAGAGGGAGAGGAGGAGGAGAGGAGAGTAAGAGAGGAGAGCCCAGATATCTGTAGACCTAGACTGCCCTCTAGTGGTGGGCACAGTCTCTCTCTTGCTCTTTCTCTCTCTCTGTATCTGTTTCTCTCTCTCTCTTTCTGTAGTGATTACAGCGGGCTGGAGGAGATATGTGCTGTGAAATCATATGCTCCAGTTAGGCTGAACAAGGTTTTTTATTATATTCCCCTTGGAGACCTGGAGAGAAGAGAGGAGACCTGGAGAGCAGAGAGGAGACCTGGAGAGAAGAGAAGAGACCTGGAGAGCAGAGAGAAGAGAGGAGACTTGGAGAGAAGAGAGGAGACCTAGAGAGCAGAGAGGAGACCTGGAGAGAAGAGAAGAGACCTGGAGAGAAGAGAAGAGACCTGGAGAGCAGAGAGGAGACCTGGAGAGATGAGAGGAGACCTGGAGAGCAGAGACCTGGAGAGAAGAGACCTGGAGAGAAGAGACCTGGAGAGAAGAGAAGAGACCCGGAGAGCAGAGAGGAGACCTGGAGAGAAGAGACCTGGAGAGCAGAGAGGATACCTGGAGAGAAGAGACCTGGAGAGAAGAGAAGAGAACTGGAGAGCAGAGAGGAGACCTGGGGAGAAGAGAAGAGACCTGGAGAGAAGACACCTAGAGAGGAGAGATGAGACCTGGAGAGAAGAGAGGAGACCTGGAGAGCAGAGAGGAGACCTGGAGAGATGAGAGGAGACCTGGAGAGAACAGAGGATACCTGGAGAGAAGAGAAGAGACTTGGAGAGAAGAGAAGAGACCTGGAGAGAAGAGAAGAGACCTGGAGAGAAGAGAGGAGACCTGGAGAGCAGAGAGGAGACCTGGAGAGAAGAGAGGAGACCTGGAGAGCAGAGAGGAGACCTGAAGAGAAGAGAAGAGACCTGGAGAGATGAGAGGAGACCTGGAGAGAAGAGAAGAGACCTGGAGAGATGAGAGGAGACCTGGAGAGAAGAGACCTGGAGAGAAGAGAAGAGACCTGGAGAGAAGAGAGGAGACCTGGAGAGCAGAGAGGAGACCTGGAGAGAAGAGAGGAGACCTGGAGAGCAGAGAGGAGACCTGGAGAACAGAGAGGAGACCTGGAGAGAAGAGAAGAGACCTAGAGAGAAGAGAAGAGACCTAGAGAGAAGAGAAGAGACCTGGAGAGAAGAGAGGAGACCTGTGGAGCAGAGAGGAGACCTGGAGAGCAGAGAGGAGACCTGGAGAGAAGAGACCTGGAGAGAAGAGAGGAAACCTGGAGAGAAGAGAGGAGACCTGGAGAGAAGAGAAGAGACCTGGAGAGAAGAGAGGAGACCTGGAGAGATGAGACGTGGAGAGAAGAGAGGAGTCCTGGAGAGAAGAGAGGAGACCTGGAGAGAAGAGAAGAGACCTGGAGAGATGTGAAGAGACCTGGAGAGAAGAGAAGAGACCTGGAGAGAAGAGAGGAGACCTGGAGAGAAGAGAAGAGACCTGACCTGGAGAGATGAGACGTGGAGAGAAGAGAGGAGACCTGGAGAGAAGAGAAGAGAGCTGGAGAGAAGAGACCTAGAGAGAAGAGACCTGGAGAAGTGCAGATGAGAATAAGAGTGAGGAAACTACAGCTGAACGATGAGACAGCTTGACTCCCCGACCCACCTCATTCTCCTCTCTCATCTCTCTCACCTCTCTCCCTCCCTCTCTCCCACCTTTCTCTCCTCTCCCTCCCTCTCTTCTTGTACAGGCACTCAGGTTGTGAACACACACACATTCCCCCTCTCTCTCTCTAGTAGAGAAAGTAGGAAGGAGAACCTGGAGGGCTCCGAGCAACAAGCTCATTAAGTCTTTATTGGGCTCCCGGGGAAGAGGAGGAGGATTACAATATGGACATTGTTTATATACAAATGTTGCTGAGGGAATCATGATGATATTTTATTACACAGTTCTCTCTCTCTCTCTCTTGAAGAAGAAGAAAGAAAGAAAGTAGAAGTGAGAAATCCCACTAAGGTCTGCCTGCACAGCATCGCACGCTTCTTGTCATGAACAGAATGCACACTCTCCAGGTGTTCTCTGTCCTCTCCAGTCCCCCATCAGCTGCTCTCTCTATCTCTCAGCCCTTTCACCCTGTGTGGGCCTGCATCCCAAACGGCACCTTATTCCCTATGTAATGCACTACTTTTGACCGGAGCCCCTGTGGACACTATAAAGGGAATTAGGGTCCCATTTGTGCCGCTGGTCGTCCCAGTGTAACAACAGCCTGGTCAGCAGCCTGGCATCCAACAGCACATAGATTTATGTCACAGCAGCTTTACATTGTCATCCCAGACAGGAAAGTTCCTCTGCCATAGCATGGAGACTAGAAATGTCACTAAGCATGTAGCTACAGTATGTGGTGGGTGGGGGGGGGGTTATGTTCATTCTGCATCGTGGCTGAGTGGGCACAGAAGTGTCATTTTAAACGGCAGGGCCCAGCAGGCGGGCTGTGAGGCTGAGGGAGGGAGGATGACGATGCAGCGCAGTGTTGCCACACACCCCGAGCTTTGTTTGGAAACACTGTGGCACCCTGCCACTGCTGCTCCGCACAGCCAACCAATAGGAACAGCTGATCCCCTGAACACTCTGCTTCCCTCTACTCGGCCCTGCCAAGCCAAGAGAGAGCTCAGCGACAGACAGAGAGAGAGAGAGAGAGAGAGAGACATAGAGAGTGAAGGAGAGAGGCAGTGGTAGAGAGAAATGAAGAGAGCTAGAGATTCAGAGAAAGATAGAGATGCAGAGATCCAGTACATGCCTAAACACAGCACAAGCCCCCCGCCCACCTTCCCCCTCACAGCAGTCCCATCAGCCAATCACGTGGCCTGTCAGTCAGCTAATTGATCACACTCAGATGATGTCTCTATCTCCTTCTCTGCCCTCCTCTCCCTCCTCTCTCTCCTCTCCCTCCCTCCTATCCTTCCCTGCCCTCCTCTCTCTCCTCTCCCTCCCTCCTATCCTTCCCTGCCCTCCTCTCCCTGCTCTCTCCTCTCTCTCCTCCCTCCTCTCTCTCCTCTCCCAACCTCCTATCCTTCCCTGCCCTCCTCTCTCTCCTCTCCCTCCCTCCTATCCTTCCCTGCCCTCCTCTCTCTCCTCTCTCTCCTCTCCCAACCTCCTATCCTTCCCTGCCCTCCTCTCTCTCCTCTCTCTCCTCTCCCTCCCTCCTATCCTTCCCTGCCCTCCTCTCTCTCCTCTCCCTCCTCTCTCCTCTCCCTCCCTCCTCTCTCTCATCTCTCTCCCTCCTATCCTTCCCTGCCCTCCTCTCTCCTCTCCCTCCCTTGTCTCTCTCCTCTCCCTCCCCTCTCTCCTCTCTCTCCTCTCTCTCCTCTCCTTCCTCTCTCTCCTCTCCCTCCTCTCTCTCCTCTCTGTCCTCTCCCTCCCCTCCCTCCCTCCCTCCTCTCTCTCCTCTCCCTCCCTCCTCTCTCTCCTCTCCCTCCTCTCTCCTCTCCCTCCCTCCTCCCTCCCCTCTCTCCTCTCCCTCCTCTATCTCCTCTCTCTCCTCTCTGTCCTCTCCCTCTCCTCTCCCTCCTCTCCCTCTCTCCTCTCCCTCCTCTCTCTCCTCTCCCTCTCTCCTCTCCCTCCTCTCTCTCCTCTCCCTTTCCTCCTCTCTCTCCTCTCTCTCCCTCCTCTCTCTCCTCTCCCTCCCTCCCCTCTCCTCTCCCTCCTCTCTCTCCTCTCCCTCCTCTCTCTCCTCTCTGTCCTCTCCCTCCCCTCTCTCTCCTCTCCCTCTCTCCTCTCCCTCCTCTCTCTCCTCTCCCTGCCCACCTCTCTCTCCTCTGCCTCCCTCCTATCCTTCCCTGCCCTCCTCTCTCTCCTCTCCCTCCTCCCCTCCTCTCTCTCCTCTCTCCCTCCTATCCTTCCCTGCCCTCCTCTCTCTCCTCTCCCTCCTCTCTCTCCTCTCTCTCCTCTCCCTCCCTCCTCTCTCTCCTCTCTCTCCCTCCTATCCTTCCCTGCCCTCCTCTCTCCTCTCCCTCCCTTGTCTCTCTCCTCTCCCTCCCCTCTCTCCTCTCTCTCCTCTCTCTCCTCTCCTTCCTCTCTCTCCTCTCCCTCCTCTCTCTCCTCTCTCTCCTCTCTGTCCTCTCCCTCCCCTCCCTTCCTGCCCTCCTCTCTCTCCTCTCCCTCCCTCCTCTCTCTCCTCTCCCTCCCTTGTCTCCCTCCTCACCTCCAGTCCCCTGTAATTGCAGACCTGTTTAGAGTGGGCCAATCTTTATTTACGAAATATTGGAGTAACAAACGACAGCGTATCGTAGATATTAAGGAGAGGGATGTCTGAGATCAGTCAGAGTTGGATGGGTCTGCCACGTTCCCCTACGGGCCACCTGCCCAGCGAGTCTGCCAACCTGAGGGAGGAAAACCTGCAGTCATCAAGTATTTACTGATCCTGCCAACCCACCAATCAGAGAGGGGGGGAACGTCGGTCGCTAGGCGGGTGAAAAACGATTGTGTTTGTGTTTGAGAATAAAATGCTAATCAGAGTCCCTCAGTTGACAGAGAGAGGGAGAAACAGAGTGAGAGAGAGAGAGAGAGGAGGCATGTGAGGACAGCCCAGCCTTCAGAACAGCCTCAATTAGTCGGGGCATGAACTCTACAAGGTGTAGAAAGCGTTCCACAGGGATGCTGGCCCAGTTGTGTCAAGTTGGCTGGATGTCCTTTGGGTGGTGGACCATTCTTGATACACACAGGAAACTGTTGAATGGGAAAAACCCAGCATCGTTGCAGTTGTTGGTTCTAATAGGACCCTAATACTGATAGAATACAACATGTTAGTCAGTACCCTAAGAGGCCTATCATGATGCTACATCAAGGGCTGTTTTAATGTTGCAAATCTCCATGTCTACACTTACATGTGCTCTCTCTTCCTTTCTCTCTCTTCCTTTCTCTCTTCCTTTCTCTCTCTTCCTTTCTCTCTCTCTCCTCTCTCTCTTCATTTCTCTCTTCCTTTCTCTCTCTTCCTTTCTCCCTCTTCCTTTCTCTCTCTCTCTCCTCTCTCTCTCTCCTCTCTCTCTCTTCATTTATCTCTCTCTTCTCTCTCTCTTCCTTTCTCTCTCATTCCTCTCTCTCTCCTCTCTTCATTTCTCTCTCTCCTCTCTCCATTTCTCTCTCTATCTCCTCTCTCTCTTCCTTTCTCTCTCTCTCCTCTCTCTTAATTTCTCTCTCTCCTCTCTCTCTTCATTTCTCTCTCTTCCTTTCTCTCTCTCTCCTCTCTCTCTCCTCTCTCTTCATTTCTCTCTCTCTCCTCTCTCTTAATTTCTCTCTCTCTCCTCTCTCTCCCTTTCTCTCTCCTCTCTCTCTTCCTTTCTCTCTCTCTCTCCTCTCTCTCTTCCTTTCTCTCTCTCTTCATTTCTCTCTCTCTCTCCTCTCTCTTCCTTTCTCTCTCTCTCCTCTCTCTCTTCATTTCTCTCTCTCCTCTCTCTCTTCATTTCTCTCTCTCCTCTCTCTCTTCCTTTCTCTCTCTCTCTCCTCTCTCTCTTCATTTCTCTCTCTTCCTTTCTCTCTCTCCTCTCTCTCTTCCTTTCTATCTCTCTCTCCTCTCTCTCTTCCTTTCTCTCTCTCTCTCTCTCTTCCTTTCTCTCTCTCTCTCTTCCTTTCTCTCTCTCTCTTCCTTTCTCCTCTCTGTCTTCATTTCTCCTCTCTCTCTTCCTTTCTCCTCTCTCTCTTCCTTTCTCTCTCTCCTCTCTCTTCCTTTCTCCTCTCTCTCTTCCTTTCTCTCTCTCTCCTCTCTCTCTTTCTTTCTCCTCTCTCTCGTCCTTTCTCTCTCTCAACTACTTTGTGAATGAATTCAAACAGTGTTTCTAAAAGAGGAGCAGCTTTGTCAACTGGCTGGATGATGATGATGATGATGATGATGATGCCCTTTCTCCCCGACCTGACACGACAACTCATTATGGGAACTTCGCCAGGTCCAATGAGATTAATTACTTGAATGTAAAAGCCTGTTTGTTGAAACACGTTGTCGAGTCTGGCTCCAGATCTGAGAGTGGGCAGGCCCCGGCCTACAACCCCCAGAGGTCCAGACTCAACCAAAACATTGGAATTGCAAGATTCCGTTGCCCGTACTGTTGATAGTAAATGTTGATGAGGTTAATGTAGCTGAGGTTACTGTGGCAGGGAGCTCAAAGGGCGGACGTGAATGTGACTGAGCTCCAGGAAGTGGTTACCAAGGACAGTGGTTACCAAGAGCAGTGGTTACCAAGGGCAGTGGTTACCAAGGGCAGTGGTTACCAAGGGCAGTGGTTACCAAGAGCAGTGGTTACCAAGGGCAGTGGTTACCAAGGGCAGTGGTTACCAAGGGCAGTGGTTACCAAGAGCAGTGGTTACCAAGGACAGTGGTTACCAAGAGCAGTGGTTACCAAGGGCAGTGGTTACCAAGGGCAGTGGTTACCAAGGACAGTGGTTACCAAGGGTAGTGGTTACCAAGAGCAGTGGTTACCAAGGGCAGTGGTTACCAAGGACAGTGGTTACCAAGGGCAGTGGTTACCAAGGACAGTGGTTACCAAGGGCAGTGGTTACCAAGGGCAGTGGTTACCAAGGGCAGTGGTTACCAAGGAGAGTGGTTACCAAGGGCAGTGGTTACCAAGGACAGTGGTTACCAAGGACAGTGGTTACCAAGGACAGTGGTTACCAAGGACAGTGGTTACCAAGGGCAGTGGTTACCAAGAGCAGTGGTTACCAAGGGCAGTGGTTACCAAGAGCAGTGGTTACCAAGGGCAGTGGTTACCAAGGACAGTGGTTACCAAGGGCAGTGGTTACCAAGGGCAGTGGTTACCAAGGGCAGTTGTTACCAAGGGTAGTGGTTACCAAGGGCAGTGGTTACCAAGGGCAGTGGTTACCAAGGGCAGTGGCAACGCTGATTCCGAGGGTAATACGCCTGTCTTACAGACGACGGAGAATGATGTGCCCAGTATTAATACAGACACACAGGGTGATGTGCCCAGTATTAATACAGACACACAGGGTGATGTGCCCAGTATTAATACAGACACACAGGGTGATGTGCCCAGTATTATTACAGACACACAGGGTGATGTGCCCAGTGTTATTACAGACACACAGGGTGATGTGCCCAGTGTTGTTATCAGACACACAGGGTGATGTGCCCAGTATTAATACAGACACACAGGGTGATGTGCCCAGTATTATTACAGACACACAGGGTGATGTGCCCAGTGTTATTACAGACACACAGGGTGATGTGCCCAGTGTTGTTATCAGACACACAGGGTGATGTGCCCAGTATTAATACAGACACACAGGGTGATGTGCCCAGTATTAATACAGACACACAGGGTGATGTGCCCAGTGTTGTTATCAGACACGCAGTGTGATGTGCCCAGTGTTATTACAGACACGCAGGGTGATGTGCCCAGTGTTGTTACAGACACACAGGGTGATGTGCCCAGTGTTATTACAGACACACAGGGTGATGTGCCCAGTGTTATTACAGACACACAGGGTGATGTGCCCAGTGTTATTACAGACACACAGGGTGATGTGCCCAGTGTTGTTACAGACATACAGGGTGATGTGCCCAGTGTTGTTACAGACACTCAGGGTGATGTGCCCAGTGTTGTTACAGACACACAGGGTAATGTGTCCAGTGAAATTACAGACATGCAGGGTGATGTGCCCATTGAAATTACAGACACACAGGGTGATGTGCCCTGTGTAATTACAGACACACAGGGTGATGTGCCCTGTGTAATTACAGACACACAGGGAATGTGCCCTGTTTAATTACAGACACATAGGGTGATGTGCCCAGTGTAATTACAGACACACAGGGGGATGTGCCCAGTGTCGTTACAGACACACAGGGTGATGTGCCCAGTGTTGTTACAGACACACAGGGTGATGTGCCCAGTGAAATTACAGACACACAGGCTGACGTGCCCCGTGTAATTACAGACACACAGGGTGATGTACCCAGTATAATTACAGACACACAGGGTGATGTGCCCAGTGTAATTACAGACACACAGGGTGATGTACCCAGTATAATTACATACACACAGGGTGATGTGCCCAGTGTAATTACAGACACACAGGGTGATGTGCCCAGTGAAATTACAGACACGCTCCATTTGATGGGGTAGAAGGCCCTTCACAGCTTTTAGGAAGTTACCTGTGGTGCTGATGTTTAGACCGAGGTACGTATCGTTTTTTTGTGTGCTCTAGGGCAACGCTGTCTAGATGTTTTTGTCTTACTGAGATGTACTGTCAGTGCCCAGGTCTGACTGAATCTGTGCAGAAGATCTAGGTGCTGCTGTAGGCCCTCCTTGGTTGGGGACAGAAGCACCAGATCATCAGCAAACAGGACATTTGACTTCGGATTCTAGTAGGGTGAGGCCGGGTGCTGCAGACTGTTCTAGTGCCCTCGCCAATTCGCTAATATATATGTTGAAGAGGGTGGGGCTTAAGCTGCATCCCTGTCTCACCCCACATCCCTGTGGGAAATAATGTGTGTGTTTTTTGCCAATTTTAACCGCACACTTGTTGTTTGTGTACATGGATTTTATAATGTCGTATGTTTTACCCCCAACACCACTTTCCACCAGTTTGTATAGCAGACCCTCATGCCAAATTGAGTCGAAAACTTTTTGGGAATCAACAAAGCATGAGAAGACTTTGCCTTTGTTTTGGTTTGTTTGTTTGTCAGTTAGGGTGTGCAGGGTGAATACGTGGTCTGTTGTACGGTAATTTGGTAAACATACAATTTGACATTTGCTCAGTACTGTCACGTTAGTATGAAGGATCGGGAGACAGGCACAGGAATGCGTAATAGTTGTCTACACTACTTTCTTTCCATCTATAGCATTTCTTAATACACTTCACTTCCTTTGGCTTTGATGCTTCTCTCTCTCCCTCCTACATGGCTGGGGAGGCCAGACCTCAGACTCGACAGCGGGATGACATGTTCGTAAGGGTCAATTAAAGGAGACTGATTGATGTATTCCTCTCTCTCTCTCTCTCTGTCTGCGTGTTTCAGAACACCCTGGAGTCCTGTAACATCTGCAGTAAACCCATCATGGAGCGTATCCTGCGGGCTACAGGGAAGGCCTACCATCCACACTGCTTCACCTGTGTGGTGTGTCAACGCAGCCTGGACGGTATCCCCTTCACTGTGGACGCTGCCAACCACATCCACTGCATCGACGACTTCCACAAGTAAAGGGGGCTGCCGCCAACTCACACGGACGGACACACGCACCCACACACCATCAACACACACACACACACACACACACAAGTATGTTAATGAATAAAACAACCTATACATTAATGTCTAGTTTATGAGAAGAGAAACAGAGGTACAAATGTCACTCTCACTACCTCACATTCAGTAAGTAAAGGAGTCGTGTAGAGTGACCCTGTGGGATAATTCCTCATCACAAGCCTGACCTCAACAAAGTCATCTTTGTGTTGAAGAACAGATTAGGCTTTTTTTTTCCACTGCTAGAGCTATAATCTCACGAGGCCACCACCCACCTCACTTCCTGCTTCTGAGCCAATCACAAAGCCCCCTACCTCGCTTCCTGGTTCACTTCCTGGTTCTGAGCCGTTCATTGGGCCTCACGTCCAATCACCGGATAGGAGCTGAAACCTCAGAGCTGTCTTCACTTCCTCATGGGTATTCTTGGTAGAGAGGCCTGTTCCTCCAGTAGGAGTTTCCTATATGACTTTAGTTCAATGACCTAGGGTTGAAAATCAGTAGTATTTGTATTAAAATCTGTTCTCTCTCTCTTCTCTCTTGCTCTCTCCCTCTCAATTCAATTCAAAGGGCTTTATTGGCATGGGAGACGTATGTTTAAATTGGCCAAAGCAAGTGAAATAGACAGGAAGTTAACAAGTGAAATAGACAGGAAGTAAACAAGTGAAATAGACAGGAAGTAAACAAGTGAAATAGACAGGAAGTAAACAAGTGAAATAGACAGGAAGTAAACAAGTGAAATAGACAGGAAGTTAACAAGTGAAATAGACAGGAAATTAACAAGTGAAATAGACAGGAAGTTAACAAGTGAAATAGACAGGAAATAAACAAGTGAAATAGACAGGAAGTTAACAAGTGAAATAGACAGGAAGTAAACAAGTGAAATAGACAGGAAGTAAACAAGTGAAATAGACAGGAAGTTAACAAGTGAAATAGACAGGAAGTAAACAAGTGAAATAGACAGGAAGTTAACAAGTGAAATAGACAGGAAATAAACAAGTGAAATAGACAGGAAGTAAACAAGGGAAATAAACAAAAAAATGTAAAAGAATAGAGACGTTACAAATGTCATATTATATACAGTGTTGTAAAGATGTAAAAATAGTTCAAGTACAAAAGGGAAAATAAATAAGCATAAATATGGGTTGTATTTACAATGGTGTTTGTTCTACACTGGTTGACCTTTTCTGGTGGCAACAGGTCACACATCTTGCTGCTATGATGTCACACTGTGGCATTTCACACAGTAGATATGAGAGTTTATCAAAATTGAATTTGTTATCTAATTCTTTGTGGATCTGTGTAATCTGAGGGAAATATGTCTCTCTAATATGGTCATACATTGGACAGGAGGTTAGGAAGTGCAGCTCAGTTTCCACCTCATTTTGTGGGCAGTGAGCACATAGCCTGTCTTCTCTTGAGAGCCATGTCTGCCTACGGCGGCCTTTCTCAATAGCAAGGCTATGCTCACTGAGTCTGTACATAGTCAAGGATTTTCTTAATTTTGGGTCAGTCACAGTGGTCAGGTATTCTGCCACTGTGTACTCTCTGTGTAGGGCCAAATAACATTCCAGTTTGCTTAGGTCTAACTGTGTTGCTGTCCTGGGGCTCTCTGTCTCTCTCTTCTCTCTGTCTCTATCTCTCTCTCTTCTCTCTGTCTCTCTTATCTCTCTCTCTGTCTCTCTCTCTCTCTC
The DNA here is from genome assembly GCF_013265735.2 of Oncorhynchus mykiss. Taxonomy (NCBI): domain Eukaryota; kingdom Metazoa; phylum Chordata; class Actinopteri; order Salmoniformes; family Salmonidae; genus Oncorhynchus; species Oncorhynchus mykiss. The sequence continues at coordinate 3,028,509 of NC_048565.1, read as the reverse complement.
TCTCTCTGTCTCTGTCTCTCTCTTCTCTCTCTCTGTCTCTCTCTCTGTCTCTCTCTCTCTCTCGCTTCTCCTCTCTCTGTCTCTCTCTCTCTCTCTCTCTCTCTCTGTCTCTCTCTCTGTCTCTCTCTGTCTTTTGTCTCTCTCTGTCTCTCTGTCTCTTTCTCTGTCTCTCTTTCTCTGTCTCTCTCTCTCTGTCTTTCGTCTCTGTCTCTCTCTCTGTTTCCTCTCTCTCTCTCTCTCTCTCTCTCTCTCTGTCTTTCATCTCTCTGTCTCTGTCTCTCTGTCTCTTTCTCTGTCTCTCTCTCTCTGTCTCTCTCTCTCTCTCTGTCTCTGTCTCTGTCTCTCTCTTCTCTCTCTCTCTCTCTGTCTCTCTCTCTCTCTCTTCTCCTCTCTCTGTCTTTCTGTCTCTCTCTCTCTCTCTCTCTGTCTCTCTCTCTGTCTCTAACTGTCTTTCGTCTCTGTCTCTCTGTCTCTCTGTCTCTTTCTCTGTCTCTCTTTCTCTGTCTCTCTCTCTCTGTCTTTCGTCTCTGTCTCTCTCTCTGTTTCCTCTCTCTCTCTCTCTCTCTCTCTCTCTCTCTCTCTCTCTCTCTCTGTCTTTCATATCTCTGTCTCTGTCTCTCTGTCTCTTTCTCTGTCTCTCTCTCTCTGTCTAACCTATTAGGAAGTTTGCCCCTCGTTGCTGTGTGTGTTCTGAGCCCATCATGCCAGCTCCAGGCCAGGAGGAGACTGTTCGTATCGTCGCCTTGGACCGAGACTTCCACGTGCAGTGTTACCGTTGTGAGGTGTGTATCTACAGTGTTACCGTTGTGAGGTGTGTATCTACAGTGTTACCGTTGTGAGGTGTGTATCTACAGTGTTACCGTTGTGAGGTGTGTATCTACAGTGTTACCGTTGTGAGGTGTGTATCTACAGTGTTACCGTTGTGAGGTGTGTATCTACAGTGTTACCGTTGTGAGGTGTGTATCTACAGTGTTACCGTTGTGAGGTGTGTATCTACAGTGTTACCGTTGTGAGGTGTGTATCTACAGTGTTACCGTTGTGAGGTGTGTGTCTACAGTGTTACGTTTGTGAGGTGTGTGTCTACAGTGTTACCGTTGTGAGGTGTGTATCTACAGTGTTGTGAGGTGTGTGTCTACAGTGTTATCGTTGTGAGGTGTGTATCTACAGTGTTATCGTTGTGAGGTGTGTCTCTACAGTGTTACCGTTGTGAGGTGTGTGTCTACAGTGTTATCGTTGTGAGGTGTGTGTCTACAGTGTTACCGTTGTGAGGTGTGTGTCTACAGTGTTACTGTTGTGAGGTGTGTGTCTACAGTGTTATCGTTGTGAGGTGTGTATCTACAGTGTTGTGAGGTGTGTGTATACAGTGTTGTGAGGTGTGTGTCTACAGTGTTACCGTTGTGAGGTGTGTATCTACAGTGTTACCGTTGTGAGGTGTGTATCTACAGTGTTACCGTTGTGAGGTGTGTGTCTACAGTGTTACCGTTGTGAGATGTGTGTCTACAGTGTTACCGATGTGAGGTGTGTGTCTACAGTGTTATCGTTGTGAGGTGTGTGTCTACAGTGTTACCGTTGTGAGGTGTGTATCTACAGTGTTATCGTTGTGAGGTGTGTATCTACAGTGTTATCGTTGTGAGGTGTGTACCTACAGTGTTACCGTTGTGAGGTGTGTGTCTACAGTGTTACCGTTGTGAGGTGTGTGTCTACAGTGTTACCGTTGTGAGGTGTGTATCTACAGTGTTATCGTCGTGAGGTGTATCTACAGTGTTACCGTTGTGAGGTGTGTATCTACAGTGTTACCGTTGTGAGGTGTTTTTCTACAGTGTTGTGAGGTGTGTGTCTACAGTGTTACCGTTGTGAGGTGTGTATCTACAGTGTTATCGTTGTGAGGTGTGTGTCTACAGTGTTGTGAGGTGTGTATCTACAGTGTTATCGTTGTGAGGTGTGTGTCTACAGTGTTGTGAGGTGTGTATCTACAGTGTTGTGAGGTGTGTATCTACAGTGTTATCGTTGTGAGGTGTGTATCTACAGTGTTATCGTTGTGAGGTGTGTGTCTACAGTGTTACCGTTGTGAGGTGTGTATCTACAGTGTTACCGTTGTGAGGTGTGTATCTACAGTGTTACCGTTGCGAGGTGTGTATCTACAGTGTTATCGTTGTGAGGTGTGTATCTACAGTGTTACCGTTGTGAGGTGTGTGTCTACAGTGTTACCTTTGTGAGGTGTGTATCTACAGTGTTACCGTTGTGAGGTGTGTGTCTACAGTGTTACCTTTGTGAGGTGTGTGTCTACAGTGTTACCGTTGTGAGGTGTGTATCTACAGTGTTGTGCTGTGTGTGTCTACAGTGTTATCGTTGTGAGGTGTGTATCTACAGTGTTATCGTTGTGAGGTGTGTGTCTACAGTGTTACCGTTGTGAGGTGTGTGTCTACAGTGTTATCGTTGTGAGGTGTGTGTCTACAGTGTTACCGTTGTGAGGTGTGTGTCTACAGTGTTACTGTTGTGAGGTGTGTGTCTACAGTGTTATCGTTGTGAGGTGTGTGTCTACAGTGTTGTGAGGTGTGTCTACAGTGTTACCGTTGTGAGGTGTGTATCTACAGTGTTACCGTTGTGAGGTGTGTATCTACAGTGTTACCGTTGTGAGGTGTGTGTCTACAGTGTTACCGTTGTGAGATGTGTGTCTACAGTGTTACCGATGTGAGGTGTGTGTCTACAGTGTTATCGTTGTGAGGTGTGTGTCTACAGTGTTACCGTTGTGAGGTGTGTATCTACAGTGTTATCGTTGTGAGGTGTGTATCTACAGTGTTATCGTTGTGAGGTGTGTACCTACAGTGTTACCGTTGTGAGGTGTGTGTCTACAGTGTTACCGTTGTGAGGTGTGTGTCTACAGTGTTACCATTGTGAGGTGTGTATCTACAGTGTTATCGTCGTGAGGTGTATCTACAGTGTTATCGTTGTGAGGTGTGTATCTACAGTGTTATCGTTGGGAGGTGTGTATCTACAGTGTTATCGTTGTGAGGTGTGTGTCTACAGTGTTGTGAGGTGTGTATCTACAGTGTTGTGAGGTGTGTATCTACAGTGTTATCGTTGTGAGGTGTGTATCTACAGTGTTATCGTTGTGAGGTGTGTGTCTACAGTGTTACCGTTGTGAGGTGTGTATCTACAATGTTACCGTTGTGAGGTGTGTATCTACAGTGTTACCGTTGTGAGGTGTGTATCTACAGTGTTACCGTTGTGAGGTGTGTATCTACAGTGTTACCGTTGTGAGGTGTGTATCTACAGTGTTACCGTTGTGAGGTGTGTGTCTACAGTGTTACGTTTGTGAGGTGTGTGTCTACAGTGTTACCGTTGTGAGGTGTGTATCTACAGTGTTGTGAGGTGTGTGTCTACAGTGTTATCGTTGTGAGGTGTGTATCTACAGTGTTATCGTTGTGAGGTGTGTCTCTACAGTGTTACCGTTGTGAGGTGTGTGTCTACAGTGTTATCGTTGTGAGGTGTGTGTCTACAGTGTTACCGTTGTGAGGTGTGTGTCTACAGTGTTACTGTTGTGAGGTGTGTGTCTACAGTGTTATCGTTGTGAGGTGTGTATCTACAGTGTTGTGAGGTGTGTGTCTACAGTGTTGTGAGGTGTGTGTCTACAGTGTTACCGTTGTGAGGTGTGTATCTACAGTGTTACCGTTGTGAGGTGTGTATCTACAGTGTTACCGTTGTGAGGTGTGTGTCTACAGTGTTACCGTTGTGAGATGTGTGTCTACAGTGTTACCGATGTGAGGTGTGTGTCTACAGTGTTATCGTTGTGAGGTGTGTGTCTACAGTGTTACCGTTGTGAGGTGTGTATCTACAGTGTTATCGTTGTGAGGTGTGTATCTACAGTGTTATCGTTGTGAGGTGTGTACCTACAGTGTTATCGTTGTGAGGTGTGTGTCTACAGTGTTACCGTTGTGAGGTGTGTGTCTACAGTGTTACCGTTGTGAGGTGTGTGTTTCATGTAATTGTACTGTATGTGCTCCATGAACTACCCTGAGTATACCAAACATTAGGAACACCTTCCTAATATTGAGTTGCAGCCCCCTTCGGCCTTCAGAACAGCCTCAATTCGTCAGGGCATGGACTCTACAAGGTGTAGAAAGTGTTCCACAGGGATGCTGGCTCATGTTGACTCTACAAGGTGTAGAAAGCGTTCCCACAGGGATGCTGGCCCATGTTGACTCTGATGCTTCCCACAGTTGTGTCAAGTTGGCTGGATGTCCTTTGGGTGGTGGACCATTCTTTATACACACAGGAAACTGTTGAGTGTGAAAAACACAGCAGCGTTGCAGTTCTTGACACTCAAACCAGTGCACCTGGCACCTACTACCATACCCCCGTTCAAAGGCACTTAAATATTTTGTCTTGTCCATTCACCCTCTGAATGGCACACATTCACAATCCATGTCTCAATTGTCTCAAGGCTTAAAAATCCTTCTTTAACCTGTCTCCTCCCCTTCATCTACACTGATTGAAGTGGATTTAACAAGTAACATCAATAAGGGATCATAGCTTTCACCTGGATTCACCTGGTCAGTCTCTGTCATGGAAAGTGCATAATGTTTGGTCAACTCTGTGTATATCAGCCATGTATAATGTTTGCTAGAGCATGGTGACAGATGTGTGTGTCTCTCCTCTTCAGGACTGTGGTTCTCTGCTGTCTGAAGGGGACAACCAGGGTTGTTACCCCCTGGACGGACATGTCCTCTGTAAGAGCTGTAACACCAGCCGTATCCAGGCCCTCACCGCCAAGGCTACCACTGACCTCTGAACCCCAGCCCTGCTACCCCGCCAAGGCTACCACTGACCTCTGAACCCCAGCTCTGCTACCCCGCTCACCTCTACTGCCTGGCTGGCTGCCCTTCAGCCCAACACACACACACGTACACACACACACATGTACACACACACACATCTATGAATATTATGAAATTGCTAATGGGGAGAAACAAGGATGTGATGTCCCTGAAATGTTGACAGTCTCGGTACGATCGTCAGCCTGTTGATTCCTTTATTGCTGTCATTATTATTAATGCCTGTTCCCTCTACTTGCATTTACTCTTTGACATTGTAGTCACTTAGCAGACACTCCTTAATCAGAGAGATTCACAGGACAGTCAGCAGACACTCCTTAATCAGAGAGATTCACAGGACAGTCAGCAGACACTCCTTAATCAGAGAGATTCACAGGACAGTCAGCAGACACTCCTTAATCAGAGAGATTCACAGGACAGTCAGCAGACACTCCTTAATCAGAGAGATTCACAGGACAGTCAGCAGACACTCCTTAATCAGAGAGATTCACAGGACAGTCAGCAGACACTCCTTAATCAGAGAGATTCACAGGACAGTCAGCAAGACACTCCTTAATCAGAGAGATTCACAGGACAGTCAGCAGACACTCCTTAATCAGAGAGATTCACAGGACAGTCAGCAGACACTCCTTAATCAGAGAGATTCACAGGACAGTCAGCAGACACTCCTTAATCAGAGAGATTCACAGGACAGTCAGCAGACACTCCTTAATCAGAGAGATTCACAGGACAGTCAGCAAGACACTCCTTAATCAGAGAGATTCACAGGACAGTCAGCAGACACTCCTTAATCAGAGAGATTCACAGGACAGTCAGCAGACACTCCTTAATCAGAGAGATTCACAGGACAGTCAGCAGACACTCCTTAATCAGAGAGATTCACAGGACAGTCAGCAGACACTCCTTAATCAGAGAGATTCACAGGACAGTCAGCAGACACTCCTTAATCAGAGAGATTCACAGGACAGTCAGCAGACACTCCTTAATCAGAGAGATTCACAGGACAGTCAGCAGACACTCCTTAATCAGAGAGATTCACAGGACAGTCAGCAGACACTCCTTAATCAGAGAGATTCACAGGACAGTCAGCAGACACTCCTTAATCAGAGAGATTCACAGGACAGTCAGCAGACACTCCTTAATCAGAGAGATTCACAGGACAGTCAGCAGACACTCCTTAATCAGAGAGATTCACAGGACACTCCTTAATCAGAGAGATTCAAGGGACAGTCAGCAGACACTCCTTAATCAGAGAGATTCACAGGACAGTCAGCAGACACTCCTTAATCAGAGAGATTCACAGGACAGTCAGCAGACACTCCTTAATCAGAGAGATTCACAGGACAGTCAGCAGACACTCCTTAATCAGAGAGATTCACAGGACAGTCAGCAGACACTCCTTAATCAGAGAGATTCACAGGACACTCCTTAATCAGAGAGATTCAAGGGACAGTCAGCAGACACTCCTTAATCAGAGAGATTCACAGGACAGTCAGCAGACACTCCTTAATCAGAGAGATTCACAGGACAGTCAGCAGACACTCCTTAATCAGAGAGATTCACAGGACACTCCTTAATCAGAGAGATTCAAGGGACAGTCAGCAGACACTCCTTAATCAGAGAGATTCAAGGGACAGTCAGCAGACACTCCTTAATCAGAGAGATTCACAGGACACTCCTTAATCAGAGAGATTCAAGGGACACTCCTTAATCAGAGAGATTCACAGGACACTCCTTAATCAGAGAGATTCAAGGGACACTCCTTAATCAGAGAGATTCACAGGACACTCCTTAATCAGAGAGATTCACAGGACAGTCCTTAATCAGAGAGATTCAAGGGACAGTCAGTGTATATCTTTGATTTTTTTCCCTCCTCTTTATGCTGTTGTTTCTCCTAGTTGACAAGCCGTCTGTCTCCTGTCCTGTCATGTCATGGTTGTGGACCAAATGGCAGCCTATTCCCTATGTAAGTCTAGTAGTTGGGGCACTAATGGTATACAGTAGTGTACTGTATAGGGGATAGGCTGCCATTTGTGATGTCTCCACGGTCATTCATTCCAATATGCCTGAGCTGATCTGGTCCCTCTGATCTCTTGCCTTTTTAACATCCTCACTGTACTTAATTAAGCAATAAGGCATGAGGGGGGTGTGGTATATTGGCCATATACCACAAACCCCCGAGGTGCCTTATTGCTATTATAAACTGGTTACCAATGTAATTAGAGCAGTAAAAATAAAATGTTGTGTCATACCTGTGGTATACAGTCTGGCTGTCAGCCAATCAGCATTCAGGGCTGGAAACACCCAGTTTATAATAGAAGATATCCAACACGTGGAGAAGAGACTGACTGGCTGGCAGACTGGCTGACTGGCTGACTGGCTGAATAGCACCCTATTCTCTATATAGTGCACTACTTTTGGCCAGAGCTCTATGGGCCCTTGTCAAACGTAGTGCGCTATAAAGGGAATTAGGGTGCCATTTGGGATGGAACCACAGATGAACAGCAACTCCCCAGATCCCACAGCAAACACACAGCCTGCTCTATGTGATAAACACACAGCCTGCTCTATGTCAAACACACAGCCTGCTCTATGTCAAACACACAGCCTGCTCTATGTGATAAACACACAGCCTGCTCTATGTCAAACACACAGCCTGCTCTATGTACAAACACACAGCCTGCTCTATGTCAAACACACAGCCTGCTCTATGTGATAAACACACAGCCTGCTCTATGTACAAACACACAGCCTGCTCTATGTGATAAACACACAGCCTGCTCTATGTGATAAACACACAGCCTGCTCTATGTCAAACACACAGCCTGCTCTATGTCAAACACACAGCCTGCTCTATGTGATAAACACACAGCCTGCTCTATGTGATAAACACACAGCCTGCTCTATGTCAAACACACAGCCTGCTCTATGTGATAAACACACAGCCTGCTCTATGTCAAACACACAGCCTGCTCTATGTCAAACACACAGCCTGCTCTATGTGATAAACACACAGCCTGCTCTATGTCAAACACACAGCCTGCTCTATGTACAAACACACAGCCTGCTCTATGTCAAACACACAGCCTGCTCTATGTGATAAACACACAGCCTACTCTATGTGATAAACACACAGCCTGCTCTATGTCAAACACACAGCCTGCTCTATGTCAAACACACAGCCTGCTCTATGTGATAAACACACAGCCTGCTCTATGTCAAACACACAGCCTGCTCTATGTGATAAACACACAGCCTGCTCTATGTCAAACACACAGCCTGCTCTATGTACAAACAACACCGTTAGTGATAAACACACATCACGGTCCTCCTAACTATCTAATTATGAGTGTTGTTGAAACAGGATGTGCTGTATATACATTCGAAGTCGGAAGTTTACATACATACATAGCCAAAATAACATTTAAACTCAGTTTTTCACAATTCCTGACTTAAGTCAGTTGGGATCACCACTTTATTTTAAGAATGTGAAATGTCAGAATAATAGTAGAGAGAATTATTTATTTCAGCTTTTGTTTATTTCATCACATTCCCAGTGGGTCAGAAGTTTACATACACTCAATTAGTATTTGGTAGCATTGCCTTTTAATTGTTTAACTTGGGTCAAACGTTTGAAATGTCTAAAGCCATGACATCATTTTCTGGAATTTTCCAAGCTGTTTAAATGCACAGTCAACTTAGTGTATGTAAACTTCTGACACACTGGGATTGTGACACAGTGAATTATAAGTGAAATAATCTGTCTGTAAACAATTGTTGGGAAAATTACTTGTGTCATGGACAAAGTAGATGTCCTAACCGACTTGCCAAAACTATAGTTTGTTAACAAGACATTTGTGGAGTGGTTGAAAAACGAGTTTTAATGACTCCAACCTAAGTGTATGTAAACTTCCCACTTCAACTGTATTTAATCCTTTTGAAGTTATAATAGTGCATTAATGTGGGCTGGCGATGAGTTGTCATGGTGATTCTGAGGCCTTAACTAAAGGAGATCGAAGTCTGTTCTATAGCCATCTGTTCAATGCTTCGCTCAGTCATAATACAATGATATACTTCTTCAAGCCAAGTAGAATAATACCTTATCTTATTCATAATAAAATGATTTAAGCCAAGTACGATGCTTTTCTGACTTGACGCACATCCCAGTTCACCTGTATTAATTTAGGGAGTATACCAGTAATTCACATCCCAGTTCACTGCATTAATTTAGAGAGTATACCAGTAATTCAGTTCCATACACAAGGTTAACAGATACTCTTTCAGCGATCGGTATAAACATCTCTGTCATTTTCCCTTAAAATAAACTGGTTCTTCCGTTGGCTGGAGGCCACGGTGGTAATCAAATCAACGGGTACAAACCTGGAGAAGGGCTGTTAGATTTATTACCCCCCTAGGTGTGTGTGGTGTTTTTTTTTGTTGGTTTAAGTATTTTCTGAACTGAAGTGGTTTAAAGTACTTAAGTAATACAAAAAATACTTTAAAGTACTACTCAAGTAGTTTTTTGGGGGGGATATCTGTACTTTACTATTTATATTTTTTGACAACTTTTATTTTTACCTCACTACATTCCAAAAGAAAATAATGTACTTTTTATTCTCATATATTTCCCCCTGACACCCAAAAGTACTCGTTACATTTAGCATTCTCAAGCAGGACAGCAGTATGGTCCCATTCACACACTTATCAAGAGCAGGTGTTGTCATCCCTACTGCCTCTGATCTGGAGGACTCACTAAACAGAGAACATCCCTGGTCCTCCCTACTGCCTCTGATCTGGAGGACTCACTAAACAGAGAACATCCCTGGTCATCCCTACTGCCTCTGATCTGGAGGACTCACTAAACAGAGAACATCCCTGGTCATCCCTACTGCCTCTGATCTGGTGGACTCACTAAACAGAGAACATCCCTGGTCCTCCCTACTGCCTCTGATCTGGAGGACTCACTAGGCCCTAACCAAGGTTTGAGAGGGGGTCTGAACCCATGCTGAAGGCTCTACGGTCATCACCAGGCCCTAACCAAGGTAGAGAGGGTGGGTCTGAACCCATGCTGAAGGCTGTACGGTCATCACCAGGCCCTAACCAAGGTTTGAGAGGGGGTCTGAACCCATGCTGAAGGCTCTACGGTCATCACCAGGCTCTAACCAAGGTAGAGAGGGGGTCTGAACCCATGCTGAAGACTGTACGGTCATCACCAGGCCCTAACCAAGGTTTGAAAGGGGGTCTGAACCCATGCTGAAGGCTCTACGGTCATCACCAGGCCCTAACCAAGGTAGAGAGGGGGTCTGAACTCATGCTGAAGGCTGTACGGTCATCACCAGGTCCTAACCAAGGTAGAGAGGGGGTCTGAACCCATGCTGAAGGCTCTACGGTCATCACCAGGCCCTAACCAACGTAGAGAGGGGGTCTGAACTCATGCTGAAGGCTCTACGGTCATCACCAGGCCCTAACCAAGGTAGAGAGGGGGTCTGAACCTGTACTGGAGGCTCTACAGTCATCACCAGGCCCTAACCAAGGTAGAGAGGGGGTCTCAACCTGTGCTGGAGGCTCTACAGTCATCACCAGGCCCTAACCAAGGTAGAGAGGGGGTCTGAACCTGTGCTGAAGGCTTTTACGGTCATCACCAGGCCCTAACCAAGGTAGAGAGGGGGTCTGAACCCGTGCTGAAAGCTCTACAGTCATCACCAGGCCCTAACCAAGGTAGAGAGGGGGTCTGAACTCATGCTGAAGGCTTTTACGGTCATCACCAGGCCCTAACCAAGGTGGAGAGGGGGTCTGAACTCATGCTGAAGATGGTACGGTCATCACCAGGCCCTAACCAAGGTAGAGAGGGGGTCTGAACTTATGCTGAAGGCTGTACGGTCATCATCAGGCCCTAACCAAGGTAGAGAGGGGGTCTGAACCCATGCTGAAGGCTGTACGGTCATCACCAGGCCCTAACCAAGGTAGAGAGGGGGTCTGAACCCATGCTGAAGGCTTTTACGGTCATCACCAGGCCCTAACCAAGGTAGAGAGGGGGTCTGAACTCATGCTGAAGGCTGTACGGTCATCACCAGGCCCTAACCAAGGTAGAGAGGGGGTCTGAACTCATGCTGAAGGCTGTACGGTCATCACCAGGCCCTAACCAAGGTAGAGAGGGGGTCTGAACTCATGCTGAAGGATCTACGGTCATCACCAGGCCCTAACCAAGGTAGAGAGGGGGTCTGAACTCATGCTGAAGGCTGTACGGTCATCACCAGGCCCTAACCAAGGTAGAGAGGGGGTCTGAACCCATGCTGAAGGCTCTACGGTCATCACTAGGCCCTAACCAAGGTAGAGAGGGGGTCTGAACCCATGCTGAAGGCTTTACGGTCATCACCAGGCCCTAACCAAGGTAGAGAGGGGGTCTGAACTCATGCTGAAGGCTGTACGGTCATCACCAGGCCCTAACCAAGGTAGAGATGGGGTCTGACCCCATGCTGAAGGCTGTACGGTCATCACCAGGCCCTAACCAAGGTAGAGAGGGGGTCTGAACCCATGCTGAAGGCTGTACGGTCATCACCAGGCCCTAACCAAGGTAGAGAGGGGGTCTGAACCCATGCTGAAGGCTGTACGGTCATCACCAGGCCCTAACCAAGGTAGAGAGGGGGTCTGACCCCATCCTGAAGGCTTTACGGTCACCACCAGGCCCTAACCAAGGTAGAGAGGGGGTCTGACCCCATGCTGAAGGCTTTACGGTCACCACAACACCAATACTAGTGTTTTAATCCACAATGGGGAGTCACACATTATTTAAATACATTTTTTACATTAACACCATATCAAGGAACTAACGGATGGCTCGATCAGGTTGATTGATATACCGGTAGCCTCATCGTGCACGTCCTCATCGTGTATCAAAGCTTTGCTATTTAAACAATTATTGATATGAACGAGAACATGAGGTGAAAGTAACGGCTTGAGGGGACACGAAGAAGTGTTTGTCGTGTTTTGTTGCGTCGTCTCTTCCATTGTATTTGTGTGGTCAACAACAGGCACTTTCTTCTTTTCTGTTTTGTTGTTGCCAAGTGCCTTTGGCTACAATCCATGCCTGTAGCACAGTGTTGCTCGCAATGTGTCACCGTTGTCTGTTTCAACTTTCCATCAAAGTAACAATAACGCTCATTGGTGTGGTTTATGTATCCCCAAATGGCACCCTATTCCCTATGTAGCGCACTACTTTTTTTGGACTAGATCTCTAAGGGTCCTGGTCAGAAGTAGTGGACGATAGAGGGCATAGGATGCCATTTGAGACGTAGAACCTCTTGTGTCATCACCGGTAGTGTCGTACATGTCCACGCCTAACAGGTATTATTTAACCACTCTGAAATATCATGAGTGATACAGACAGAGGAGGCTGGTGATGGGAGGACGGCTCGTAGTGAAACGGAAACCGCGTGTTGGATGTGTTTGAATCCAGATCCATTTCATCCCGGTTCCAGACTTTACTATGGGCCCATCCTCTGATTTATAGTGACACCAGCCACCCCTGGATACATGATCAACACAGAACCTTTGAGTAGCCAATGATAAGATGATATAGTCATTGATATAATGTAATCCAATGAACATGATGCGATCCTCTGCTGCTAGTTAATTACACAATCATTTTTTGGCTGTACACACTGTACGCCACATCTTATTGGCTGTACACGCTGTACGCCACATCTTATTGGCTGTACACGTTGGACCTTTGGCAGGAACATGTTGTCATGTTAATTTTACTTCCTTCAATAAAAGCTTTGCCACAGCCTCACGGTGTGTGTGTGTGTGTGTGTGTGTGTGTGTGTGTGTGTGTGTGTGTGTGTGTGTGTGTGTGTGTGTGTGTGTGTGTGTGTGTGTGTGTGAGAGAGTGTGTGTGTGAAAGTGAGAGTGTGTGTGAGAGAGTGAGTATGTGACTGACTTCAATTTGAAAACATCTGTTGCCCTGCCTGTTAGATGAAATGTTTGGACTAGGTTTTGCCCATAACAGTTAAAGAATGTAGCTGGAACCCATTAATATAACGGTTAGCCAGGTTAGCGGTTAGCCAGGTTAGCGGTTATCCAGGTTAGCTGAAGTATTCTCTCAAAAGGAACACTGTTAGAGTCTGTCCCAAATGGCAGCTTATTCCCTATATAGTTCACTACTTTTAACAAGAGTCCTACAGGCCCTGGTCAACAGTAGTACACTTTTTAGGGAATAGGGTGCCATTGGGACTCAGGGTACTGTATATATTAGGGAATAGGGTGCAGTCTGGGACACCCTCTCTGTCCTGCCCCTAACCTGACAAGCTCCTCCCTCTCTGTCCTGCCCCTAACCTGACAAGCTCCTCCTTCTCTGTCCTGCACCCTAACCTGACAAGCTCCTCCCTCTCTGTCCTACCCCTAACCTGAAAAGCTCCTCCCTCTCTGTCCTGCCCCTAACCTGACAAGGTCCTGCCCCTAACCTGAAAAGCTCCTCCCTCTCTGTCCTGCCCCTAACCTGACAAGCTCCTCCCTCTCTGTTCTGCCCCTAACCTGACAAGCGCCTCCCTCTCTGTCCTGCCCCTAACCTGAAAAGCTCCTTCCTCTCTGTCCTGCCCCTAACCTGACAAGCTCCTCCCTCTCTGTCCTGCCCCTAACCTGAAAAGCTCCTCCCTCTCTGTCCTGCCCCTAACCTGAAAAGCTCCTCCCTCTCTGTCCTGCCCCTAACCTGACAAGCTCCTCCCTCTCTGTCCTGCCCCTAACCTGAAAAGCTCCTTCCTCTCTGTCCTGCCCCTAACCTGACAAGCTCCTCCCTCTCTGTCCTGCCCCTAACCTGAAAAGCTCCTCCCTCTCTGTCCTGCCCCTAACCTGACAAGCTCCTCCCTCTCTGTCCTGCCCCTAACCTGACAAGCTCCTCCCTCTCTGTCCAATAGGAAAGAATGTTTGTGTGGTCAAAGGGAATTCATCATTACATGAATGTCGACTCTTGAAGCACCCCTTGATGTTTCTGAGGAGATGTTTAAGAGCTCTTTAGTCTCAACATCTGCCTGGTGTTTTGCCTCGTGCGTAACGTGTGTTCACTCCATTGACACTTTATTGGTCATGTGATTCATTCAACAGGTACCTTACTGGGAAATGCTTACGGGCCCTTTCCTAACCAAGCAGAGTTAAAAGGTAAGAACAATTAGCTAGATAGACAAAAAATAACACAATAAAATAACAATAACAACGAAGTCATATACAGGAAGTACCTGTCCCCCAGTCAATGTCCAGGGGTACGAGGTAGATGAGGTAATAACGAGGCCATATACAGGAAGTACCTGTACCCCAGTCAATGTCCAGGGGTACGAGGTAGATGAGGTAATAACGAGGCCATATACAGGGAGTACCTGTCCCCAGTCAATGTCCAGGGGTACGAGGTAGATGAGGTAATAACGAGGCCATATACAGGGAGTACCTGTCCCCAGTCAATGTCCAGGGGTACGAGGTAGATGAGGTAATAACGAGGCCATGTACAGGAAGTACCTGTACCCCAGTCAATGTCCAGGGGTACGAGGTAGATGAGGTAATAACGAGGCCATATACAGGGAGTACCTGTACCCCAGTCAATGTCCAGGGGTACGAGGTAGATGAGGTAATAACGAGGCCATATACAGGGAGTACCTGTACCCCAGTCAATGTCCAGGGGTACGAGGTAGATGAGGTAATAACGAGGCCATCTACAGGAAGTACCTGTACCCCAGTCAATGTCCAGGGGTACGAGGTAGATGAGGTAATAACGAGGCCATATACAGGAAGTACCTGTACCCCAGTCAATGTCCAGGGATACGAGGTAGATGAGGTAATAACGAGGCCATATACAGGGAGTACCTGTACCCCAGTCAATGTCCAGGGGTTCGAGGTAGATGAGGTAATAACGAGGCCATATACAGGGAGTACCTGTCCCCCAGTCAATGTCCAGGGGTACGAGGTAGATGAGGTGATAACGAGGCCATATACAGGGAGTACCTGTACCCCAGTCAATGTCCAGGGGTACGAGGTAGATGAGGTAATAACGAGGCCATATACAGGGAGTACCTGTACCCCAGTCAATGTCCAGGGGTACGAGGTAGATGAGGTAATAACGAGGCCATATACAGGGAGTACCTGTACCCCAGTCAATGTCCAGGGGTACGAGGTAGATGAGGTGATAACGAGGCCATATACAGGGAGTACCTGTACCCCAGTCAATGTCCAGGGGTACGAGGTAGATGAGGTAATAACGAGGCCATATACAGGGAGTACCTGTACCCCAGTCAATGTCCAGGGGTACGAGGTAGATGAGGTAATAACGAGGCCATGTACAGGAAGTACCTGTACCCCAGTCAATGTCCAGGGGTACGAGGTAGATGAGGTAATAACGAGGCCATATACAGGGAGTACCTGTACCCCAGTCAATGTCCAGGGGTACGAGGTAGATGAGGTAATAACGAGGCCATATACAGGGAGTACCTGTACCCCAGTCAATGTCCAGGGGTACGAGGTAGATGAGGTAATAACGAGGCCATCTACAGGAAGTACCTGTACCCCAGTCAATGTCCAGGGGTACGAGGTAGATGAGGTAATAACGAGGCCATATACAGGAAGTACCTGTACCCCAGTCAATGTCCAGGGATACGAGGTAGATGAGGTAATAACGAGGCCATATACAGGGAGTACCTGTACCCCAGTCAATGTCCAGGGGTTCGAGGTAGATGAGGTAATAACGAGGCCATATACAGGGAGTACCT
>NC_048565.1:2972926-3007926 GCF_013265735.2 Oncorhynchus mykiss | reverse complement strand
TGTGTGTGTGTGTGTGTGTGTGTGTGTGTGTGTGTGTGTTGGAGAACAGGGAAAAGGGAAATGGAGTCTCTCCATCGTGTCTGGCTGGCTTCACTCCATTTTAAATGAACTGTCGTACGATGCTCTTATTTACCTAACATTACAATATGGGTCAGCCGACATCATTACTGTTAGAATGTTGGAGTGCTCCCTCCTTGCTCAGCCAGCGTTAGTTATTAGCTTTAAAGTGAAGCCCCACTGTGCATTCGCATCAGGAGCTTTGATTTGAATGGGTCCTTGGCTCTGCCGGGGGGGAGGGGGGGGGGGGGGGTGATGTAAGCAGTGAGTCAGTGTTGCATAGATAGAACTAGATATAACTAGATAGAGCTAGATATAACTCGATAGAGCTAGATATAACTAGATAGAGCTAGATAGAACTAGATAGAGCTAGATAGAACTAGATAGTACTAGATAGAAATAGATAGAACTAGATAGAGCTAGATAGAACTAGATAGTACTAGATAGAACTAGATAGAACTAGATAGAGCTAGACAGAGCTAGATAGAACTAGATAGAGCTAGATAGAACTAGATAGTACTAGATAGAAATAGATAGTACTAGATAGAGCGAGATAGTACTAGATAGAACTAGATAGAGCTGGATAGAACTAGATAGAACTCGATAGAGCTGGATAGAGCTAGATAGAACTAGATAGAAATAGATAGAACTAGATAGAGCTAGATAGTACTAGATAGAGCTAGATAGAACTAGATAGAAATAGATAGAACTAGATAGAGCTAGATAGAACTAGATAGAGCTAGATAGAACTAGATAGAGCTAGATAGAACTAGATAGAAATAGATAGAACTAGATAGAGCTAGATAGCACTAGATAGAGCTAGATAGAACTAGATAGAGCTAGATAGCGCTAGATAGAACTAGATAGAAATAGGTAGAACTAGATAGAGCTAGATAGCACTAGATAGAGCTAGATAGAAATAGATAGAACTAGATAGAGCTAGATAGAACTAGATAGTACTAGATAGAACTAGATAGAGCTAGATAGAGCTAGATAGAACTAGATAGAACTAGATATAGCTAGATAGAACTAGATAGTACTAGATAGAGCTAGATAGAACTAGATAGAAATAGATAGAACTAGATAGAACTAGATAGAAATAGATAGAACTAGATAGTACTAGATAGAGCTAGATAGAACTAGATAGTACTAGATAGAAATAGATAGAACTAGATAGAGCTAGATAGAGCTAGATAGAAGTAGATAGTACTAGATAGAACTAGATAGAAATAGATAGAAATAGATAGAACTATATAGAGCTAGAAAGAACTAGATAGAGCTAGATAGAACTAGATAGAGCTAGATAGAACTAGATAGAACTAGATAGAGCTAGATAGAACTAGATACAACTAGATAGAGCTAGATTGAACCAGATAGTACTAGATAGAACTAGATAGAGCTAGATGGAACTAGATGGAACTAGATAGAACTAGATAGAATTTGATAGAACTAGATAGAGCTAGATAGAACTAGATAGTACTAGATAAAAATAGATAGAACTAGATCGAGCTAGATAGAACTAGATAGTACTAGATATAAATAGATAGAGCTAGATAGAGCTAGATAGAACTAGATAGTACTAGATAGAACTAGATAATACTAGATATAACTAGATAGAGCTAGATAGAGCTAGATATAACTAGATAGTACTAGATAGAACTAGATAGAAATAGATAGAACTAGATAGAGCTAGATAGAGCTAGATAGAACTAGATAGTACTAGATAGAACTAGATAGAACTAGATAGTACTAGATAGAACTAGATAGAACTAGATAGAACTAGATAGAGCTGGATAGAACTAGATAGAGCTAGATAGTACTAGATAGAACTAGATAGAACTAGATAGAACTAGATAGTACTAGATAGAACTAGATAGAACTAGATAGTACTAGATAGAACTGGATAGAACTAGATAGAGCTGGATAGAACTAGATAGAACTAGATAGTACTAGATAGTACTAGATAGAAATAGATAGAACTAGATAGAGCCCTAACAGAATCATCTGATCATCTAGCCTCGTGTTATTTTGTTATGCCCTATGGAATCTCAGCTCCAGTACGGTGTATCTCAACATCCTCTTCTTCAATGACACAAAGGGATAAATACCTTACTGTACTTTTGATTTAGGTGTATTCAACGGGCTTGATTTAGGTGTATTCAACGGGCTTGATTTAGGTGTATTCAACGGGCTTCATTTAGGTGTATTCAACGGGCTTGATTTAGGTGTATTCAACGGGCTTGATTTAGGTGTATTCAACAGGCTTCATTTAGGTGTATTCAACGGGCTTGATTTAGGTGTATTCAATGGGCTTGATTTAGGTGTATTCAATGGGCTTGATTTAGGTGTATTCAATGGGCTCATTGATTAAAATATATTTAAGGTAAAAACAGTTAAAGGTGGTCGTTCAGCTGTCATTGAGTTAAAGGTGGTCGTTCAGCTGTCATTCAGTTAATGGTGGTCGTTCAGCTGTCATTCAGTTAAAGGTGGTCATTCAGTTAAAGGTGGTCGATCAGCTGTCAATCAGTTAAAGGTGGTCATTCAGTTAAAGGTGGTCGTTCAGTTAAAGGTGGTCATTCAGCTGTCAATCAGTTAAAGGTGGTCATTCAGCTGTCATTCAGTTAAAGGTGGTCGTTCAGCTGTCATTCAGTTAAAGGTGGTCATTCAGCTGTCATTCAGTTAAAGGTGGTCATTCAGTTCAAGGTGGTCGTTCAGTTAAAGGTGGTCGTTCAGTTAAAGGTGGTCATTCAGTTCAAGGTGGTCATTCAGTTAAAGGTGGTCGTTCAGCTGTCATTCAATTAAAGGTGGTCGTTCAGCTGTCATTCAGTTAAAGGTGGTCATTCAGTTAAAGGTGATGGTTCAGCTGTCATTCAGTTAAAGGTGGTCATTCAGCTGTCATTCAGTTAAAGGTGGTCGTTCAGCTGTCATTGAGTTAAAGGTGGTCATTCAGCTGTCATTCAGTTAATGGAGGTCGTTCCGCTGTCATTCAGTTAAAGGTGGTCATTCAGCTGTCATTCAGTTAAAGGTGGTCATTCAGTTCAAGGTGGTCATTCAGTTAAAGGTGGTCATTCAGTTAAAGGTGGTCATTCAGTTAAAGGTGGTCATTCAGTTCAAGGTGGTCGTTCAGTTAAAGGTGATGGTTCAGCTGTCATTCAGTTAAAGGTGGTCATTCAGCTGTCATTCAGTTAAAGGTGGTCGTTCAGCTGTCATTCAGTTAAAGGTGGTCATTCAGCTGCCATTCAGTTAAAGGTGGTCGTTCAGCTGTCATTCAGTTAAAGGTGGTCGTTCAGCTGTCATTCAGTTAAAGGTGGTCATTCAGTTAAAGGTGGTCGTTCAGCTGTCATTCAGTTAAAGGTGGTCGTTCAGCTGTCATTCAGTTAAAGGTGGTCGTTCAGCTGTCATTCAGTTAAAGGTGGTCATTCAGCTGTCATTCAGTTAAAGGTGGTCGTTCAGCTGTCATTCAGTTAAAGGTGGTCGTTCAGCTGTCATTCAGTTAAAGGTGGTCGTTCAGCTGTCATTCAGTTAAAGGTGGTCGTTCAGCTGTCATTCAGTTAAAGGTGGTCGTTCAGCTGTCATTCAGTTAAAGGTGGTCGTTCAGCTGTCATTCAGTTAAAGGTGGTCGTTCAGCTGTCATTCAGTTAAAGGTGGTCGTTCAGCTGTCAATTATTCACACAAAATGCAACAAATACCAGAGCTGTAATATATATATATATATATATACGTTTAACGACACTGGGGTTGTCCCCAAACCCTATGTGAAGAGAAGGTCGTCCCAACCCCTAAACGTCTACATACTCAGTTAATGAATCATTAATGATTGGCTCTTAGATAAAAATAAACACATATCCTGAAGTTATCCGATTATTTAAATATAAATGATTCCTGATAGACGTGCTGGAGGCCAGCTGTAAGCTTTGAGTGTTTAATACGTCCATGGGCAGTGTGTGTTTGTGTGTGTGCCTACAATAGCGGGGCTGTGAGGAAGGCAGCGATGCTGCGGATAACATGCAAAGACACTCAAGGAAATGTAACAACAAGGCAGCAGAGACGGAAGACTCCTGTCAGAGCGGATCAGGATCAGGCCTAGCCCAAGGAGGTGAGTCATATCCACTACCGTCAGCCACAGCCAGTCCCAGCTAGGAGTCATATCCACTACCGTCAGCCACAGCCAGTCCCAGCTAGGAGTCATATCCACTACCGTCAGCCACAGCCAGTCCCAGCTAGAAGTAATATCCACTACCGTCAGCCACAGCCAGTCCCAGCTAGAAGTAATATCCACTACCGTCAGCCACAGCCAGTCCCAGCTAGGAGTCATATCCATTACCGTCAGCCGCAGCCAGTCCCAGCTAGGAGTCATATCCACTACTGTCAGCCACAGCCAGTCCCAGCTAGGAGTCATATCCACTACCGTCAGCCACAGCCAGTCCCAGCTAGGAGTCATATCCACTACCGTCAGCCACAGCCAGTCCCAGCTAGGAGTCATATCCACTACCGTCAGCCACAGCGAGTCCCAGCTAGGAGTCATATCCACAACCGTCAGCCACAGCCAGTCCCAGCTAGAAGTAATATCCACTACCGTCAGCCACAGCCAGTCCCAGCTAGGAGTCATATCCACTACCATCAGCCACAGCCAGTCCCAGCTAGGAGTCATATCCACTACCATCAGCCACAGCCAGTCCCAGCTAGGAGTCATATCCACTACCGTCAGCCAGTCCCAGCTAGGAGTTATATCCACTACCGTCAGCCACAGCCAGTCCCAGGTAGGAGTCATATCCACTACCGTCAGCCACAGCCAGTCCCAGCTAGGAGTCATATCCACTACCGTCAGCCACAGCCAGTCCCAGCTAGGAGTCATATCCACTGCCATCAGCCACAGCCAGTCCCAGCTAGGAGTCATATCCACTACCGTCAGCCACAGCCAGTCCCAGCTAGGAGTCATATCCACTACCGTCAGCCACAGCCAGTCCCAGCTAGGAGTCATATCCACTACCATCAGCCACAGCCAGTCCCAGCTAGGAGTCATATCCACTACCGTCAGCCACAGCCAGTCCCAGCTAGGAGTCATATCTCCTACCATCAGCCACAGCCAGTCCCAGCTAGGAGTCATGGCCACTACCATCAGCCACAGCCAGTCCCAGCTAGGAGTCATATCCACTACCGTCAGCCACAGCCAGTCCCAGCTAGGAGTCATATCCTCTACCATCAGCCACAGCCAGTCCCAGCTAGGAGTCATATCCACTACCATCAGCCACAGCCAGTCCCAGCTAGGAGTCATATCCACTACCGTCAGCCACAGCCAGTCCCATCTAGGAGTCATATCCACTACCATCAGCCACAGCCAGTCCCAGCTAGGAGTCATGTCCACTACCGTCAGCCACAGCCAGTCCCAGCTAGGAGTCATATCCTCTACCATCAGCCACAGCCAGTCCCAGCTAGGAGTCATATCCACTACCATCAGCCACAGCCAGTCCCAGCTAGGAGTCATATCCATTACCGTCAGCCACAGCCAGTCCCATCTAGGAGTCATATCCACTACCGTCAGCCGCAGCCAGTCCAGCTAGGAGTCATATCCATTACTGTCAGTCCAGTTGCCATACCAGGCGGTGATTCAACCAGTCAGGAGGTTCTCACTGGTGCAGCTGTCAAACTTTTTGAGGATATGAGGACGCATGCCAAATCTTTTCAGTGTCCCGATAGGGACTAGGTTTTTTCGTGCCCTCTTCACGACTGTCTTGGTGTGTTTGGACCATCATAGTTTGTTGGTGATGTGGACGCCAAGGAACATGAAGCTCTCAACCTGTTCCACTACAGCCCCGTCAATGAGAATGGGGGCGTGCTCGGCCCTCCTTTTCTTGTTGTCCACCATTATCTCCTTTGTCTTGATCACGTTGAGAGAGAGGTTGTTGTCCTCGCACGACACGGCCAGGTTTTCTGACCTCCTTCCTATAGGCTGTCTCATCGTTGTCGGTCATCAGGCCTACCACTGTTGTGTCGTCGGCAAACTTAATGATGGTGTTGGAGTCGTGCCCGGCCATGCAGTTGTGGGTGAACAGGGAGTACCAGGATGGGACTGAGCACGCACCCCTGAGGGGCCCCATTGTTGAGGGTCAGCGTGGCGGATGTGTGGCTGCAGATGTGAGTGCTATGGGTCTGTAGTCATTTAGGCATGTTACCTTAGTGTTCTTGGGCACAGGGACTATGGTAGTCTGCTTAAAACATGTAGGTATTACAGACTCAGTCAGGGACAGGTTTAAAATGTCAGTGAAGACACTTGCCTGTTGGTCAGCGCATGTTCGGGTACACATCCTGGTAATCCGTCTGGCCCTGCAGCCTTGTGAATGTTGAACCTTTAGCTCAGTGCGGATGTTGCCAGTAATCCTTGGCTTCTGGTTGGGGTATGTACGTACGGTCACTGTGGGGACGACGTCATAAATGCACTTATTGATGAAGCCGATGACTGATGTGGTGTACTCCTCATTCCTGGAACATATTCCAGTCTGTGATAACAAAACAGTCCTGTAGCTTAGCATCTGCGTCATCTGACCACTTCCGTATTGAGCGAGTCACTGGTACTTCCTGTTTTAGTTTTTGTTTGTAAGCAGGAATCAGGAGGACAGAATTATGGTCAGATTTGCCATGGAAGGCGAAGGAGAGCTTTGTCATGTGGAGTAAAGGTGGTCTAGAGTTTTTTTTTCCTCTTGTTGCACATGTAACATGTTGGTAGAAATTAGGTAAAACGGATTTAAGTTTCCCTGCATTAAAGTCCCCGGCCACTAGGAGCACCGCCTCATTTTCTTGTTTGCTTATGGCAGAATACAGCTCATTGAGTGCGGTCTTAGTGCCAGCATCGGTTTGTGGTTGTAAATAGACAGCTTAGAAAAATATAGATGAAAACTCTCTTGGTAAACAGTGTCATCTACAGCTTATCATGAGATACTCTACCTCAGGCGAGCAAAACCTAGAGACTTCCTTAATTTTAGATTTTGTGCACCAGCTGTTATTGACAAATAGACACAGACCTCCACCCCTTGTCTTACCGGAGGCAGCTGTTCTATCTTTCCGATGCACCGAAAACACAGACAGCTGCATGTTATCCATGTTGTCGTTCAGCCACGACTCGGTGAAACATAAGATATTACAGTTTTTAATGTCTTTGATCGGAACTCATCCAGTATGTTACCCAGTTGATTGGTTGGTCAATAGGACAGATGTTAGAGGAGGGTTACACACTCGGCGTACGGAATCTTACAAGGCACCCCGACCAAATTCGCCAACGAATTCTCAGAAGGCACCCGGACCTGTGTCCCATGTATCTGCGTCTTCTCATCGCGCAAATGGGGCTTGTCTGAAGTAAATCCTTTGTGTCCGATTTGTTCTTTGTCCAGTTCGAGGTGAGTAATCGCTGTTCTGATATCTAGAAGCTCTTTTTGGTCATAAGAGACGGTGGCAGGATCATTATGTACAAAATAAGTTACAAATAACGCAATTTTTAAAAATACGAACACATTCGTCCAGAAACCGATGGGTTGGGCCAGAGCCAGAACACATGTGGGTAAAGCGGTGGTTTGAAAATGTGTCTTTGAAACTCTGATTGGTTAGAGACGAACCAATCACTGATGACTATGTTTTGTACAGCACCCCTCGTGCCCCTTGTCACCACAAACGCTTTCAATGATGGCAGTCTCAGACTGAAGGGAACAAATTTAGTTTAAGTTGTCAGGATAGTAGACCGAACTTCGACTTGCTTCAAGAAAAATGTTTGTGTGCGCGAACATCCCGAAAAAAAAGATCATCGCAACGACAAACATTTCACAAAATCATAATATGTGCTCACAACGGCTCACCGCGGTTTCAACTGGATAGTATGATGATGGCCTTAACACAATGCACACACACACACACACACACACACACACACACACACACACACACGTATGAGCCAACACGCAAACAGAATGTCTTTCCAGTCACTTGTAGACTTGTTTGCTGTTTGCTGTGTGATTTTTGCTAACTTTCTTTGCTACCTGCCAACTTTACGGTTTTTACTTTTTAATTATCGTTTTATATTTTTTATTTTTCCCTCGATTTTTTCATTCACCTCGGACACTTTATCTGGACGTGGTTCGTCAGGACCTCCAACAGCCGAAGCTAAGCCACCCGTTACGGGGTCTGAGACGCTGAAGCCTCCCACCATTAGCTCTGACAAATTGAACACCCTAGTCATTGGCGACTCCATTAACCCGCAGTATTAGACTTAAAACGAATCATCCAGCTGTTTCATCCATAAACTGTTTACCAGGGGGCAGGGCTACCGACGTTAAGGCTAATCTGAAGATGGTGCTGGCTAAAGCTAAAACTGTCGAGTGTAGAGAGTTTAGAGATATTGTTATCCACTGTTAGCCAGCCTGCCAGCATAGTGGAGTCTGCCACTAGCACAGTCAGTGTAGTCAGCTCAGCTATCACCATTGAGACCGTGTCTGTGCCTCGACCTAGGTTGGCAAAACTAAACATGGCGGTGTTCGCCTTAGCAATCTCACTAGGATAAAGACCTCCTCCATTCCTGTCATTATTGAAAGAGATCGTGATACCTCACATTTCAAAATAGGGCTACTTATTGTTAGATCCCTCACTTCTAAGGCAGTTATAGACAATTAACTAATCACTGATCATAATCTTGATGTGATTGGCCTGACTGAAACATGGCTTAAGCCTGATGAATTGACTGTGTTAAATGAGGCCTCTCCTCCTGGTTACACTATTGACCATACCCCCGTGCATCCCGCAAAGGCGGAGGTGTTGCTAACATTTACGATAGCAAATTTACAATTTACAACAACAAAAAAATCACTGCGTTTTCGTCTTTTTAGCATCTAGTCATGAATTCTATGCAGCCTACTCAATCACTTTTTTATAGCTACTGTTTATAGGCCTCCTGGGCCGTATACAGCGTTCCTCACTGAGTTCCCTGAAATCCTATTGGACCTTGTAGTTATGGTAGATAATATTCCAATTTTTGGTGACTTTAATATTCACATGGAAAAGTCCACAGACCAACTCCAAAAGGCTTTCGGAGACATCATCGACTCAGTGGGTTTTGTCCAACATGTCTCTGGACCTACTCACTGCCACAGTCATACTCTGGACCTAGTTTTGTCCCGTTGAATAAATATTGTGGATCTTAATGTTTTTCCTCATAATCCTGGACTATCGGACCACCATTTTATTACGTTTGCAATTGCAACAAATAATCTGCTCAGACCCCAAGCAAGGATCACCAAAAGCCATGCTATAAATTCTCGGACAACCCAAAAATTCCTAGATGCCATTCCAGACTCCATCCACCTACCCAAGGACGTCCAAAAACTGGTTAACCACCAACTGAGGAAATAAATGTAACTTTGCGTAATACCCAAGATGCAGTCGCACCCCTAAAAACAAAACATATTTGTCATAAGAAACTAGCTCCCTGGTGTACAGAAAATACCCAAGCTCTGAAGCAAGCTTCCAGAAAATTGGAATGGAATGGCGCCACACCAAACTGGAAACCTTCCAACTAGCTTGGAAAGACAGTACCGTGCAGTATCAAAGAGCCCTTACTGCTGCTCGATCATCCTATTTTTCCAACTTAATTGAGGAAAACAAGAACAATCCTAAATGTATTTTTGATACTGTCGCAAAGCTAACTAAAAAGCAGCATTCCCCAAGAGAGGATGGCTTTCACTTCAGCAGTGATAAATTCATAAACTTCTTTCACGAAAAGATCATGATCATTAGAAAGCAAATTACAGACTCCTCTTTAAATCTGCATATTCCTCCAAAGCTCAGTTGTCCTGAGTCTGCACAACACTGCCAGGACCTAGGATCAAGAGAGACACTCAAGTTTTTTAGTACTATATCTCTTGACACAATGATGAAAATAATCATGGCCTCTAAACCTTCAAGCTGCATACTGGACCCTATTCCAACTAAACTACTGAAAGAGCTGCTTCCTGTGCTTGGCCCTCCTATGTTGAACATGATAAACGGCTCTCTATCCACCGGATGTGTACCAAACTAAAAGTGGCAGTAATAAAGTCTCTCTTGAAAAAGCCAAACCTTGACCCAGAAAATATATAAAACTATCCTCAGCCTATATCGAATCTCCCATTCCTCTCAAAAAAAATTGAAAAAAGCTGATGCGCAACTTCGTGTAGACTGCTTTTGACACCATCGATCACAACATTCTTTTGGTGTTCCTCAAGGTTCCGTTTTAGGACCACTATTGTTTTCACTATATATTTTACCTCTTGGTCATAACATTATGTTTCCGAATGACAACTTTCACTGCTATGCAGACGACACACAGCTGTACATTTCTATGAAACATGGCGAAGCCCCAAAATTGCCCTCCCTGGAAGCCTGTGTTTCAGACATAAGGAAGTGGATGGAGGCAAATGTTTTCCTTTTTTTTTCTTTTTTTTTTTTACTTTACTTTTAAATTCGGACAAAACAGAGAGGCTTGTTCTAGGTCCCAAGAAACAAAGAGATCTTCTGTTGGATCTGACAATTAATCTTGATGGTTGTACAGTTGTCTCAAATAAAACTGTGAAGGACCTCAGCGTTACTCTGGACCCTGATCTCTCTTTTGACCAACAAATCAACAATATTTCAAGGGCAGCGTTTTTCTATCTACGTAACATTGCATAAATCAGAAACTTTCTGTCCAAAAATGATGCAGAAAAATTCATCCGTGCTTTTGTCACTTCTAGATTAGACTACTGCAATGCTCTACTTTCCGGCTACCCGGATAAAGCACTGAATAAACTTCAGCTAGTGCTAAACACGGCTGCTAGAATCTTGACTAGCCTTTCTACACTGGATTCCTGTTAAAGCTAGGGCTGATTTCAAGGTATTACTGCTAACCTACAAAGCATTACATGGGCTTGCTCCTACCTACAGTTGAAGTCGGAAGTTTACATACACTTAGGTTGGAGTCATTAAAACTTGTTTTTCAAACCACTTCACACATGTCTTATTAACAAACTATAGTTTTGGCAAGTCGGTTAGGACATCTACTTTGTGCTTGACACAAGTCATTTTTCCAACAATTGTTTACAGACAGACTATTTCACTTATAATTCACTGTATCACAATTCCAGTGGGTCAGAAGTTTACATACACTAAGTTGACTGTGCCTTTAACTTCACTAGGGTAGGGGCACTATTTTCACTTTTCACTATTTTCACTGTTTACCTTTTATATTGACAACGTTATTGTCCGGTTGACATATTAGCGATTATTTAGGCTAAAAGCAACCTGAGGATTGATTATAAACATCGTTTGAAATGTTTCTACGAACTTTATGGATACTATTTGGATTTTTTGTCTGCCTATTGGGTTTGAGCCTGTGGATTACTGAACAAAACGTGTGAACAAAACTGAGGTTTTTGGATATAAACAGGGACTTTATCAAACAAAACAAACATTTATTGAGTAAATGGGAGCCTTGTGAGTGCAACCATATGAAGATCATCAAAGGTAAGTGACTAATTGTATCTCTATTTCTGACTTGTGTATGTCACGCTCTGACTTTAGTTCCTTTGTCATGTCTTTGTTTTAGTTTGGTCAGGGCGTGAGTTGGGGTTGTTCTTTTTTCTATGTTGGGTTTATGTGTTTGGCCTGGTATGGTTCTCAATCAGAGGCAGGTGTCGTTCGTTGTCTCTGATTGAGAATCATACTTAGGGAGCCTGTTTTCCCCATTTCAGTTGTGGGTGACTGTTTTCTGTTTTGCACCAGACAGAACTGTTTCGGTTTCATTTTTTCGTTCTCTTGTTGTTTTGTTTATTTAAGTGTTCTGTTCTGTTAAATATCATGAACAGTTACCACGCTGCGTATTGGTCCGATCTCTCATACTCCTCCAGAGGAGGACGAATCCCGTTACAGCTCCTCTACTTGGCTGGTAACTGTTTGTAATGTCTGCTGGGCGTTGTTCTAAGATAATCGCATGGTATGCTTTCGCCATAAAGCCTTTTTGAAATCTGACACCGTGGTTGGATTAACAAGAAGTATAACACTTGTATGTTATATGAATTTTATGAAGTTCAAGAATTTTTTAATTATTTCTGTTTTTGAATTATTTCTGTTCAGTTGTCTACTGTGTGTGTCAGTTGTCTAGTGTGTGTGTCAGTTGTCTAGTGTGTGTGTCAGTTGTCTAGTATGTTTGTCAGTTGTCTGGTGTCAGTTGTCTAGTGTGTGTGTCAGTTGTCTAGTGTGTTTGTCAGTTGTCTAGTGTGTTTGTCAGTTGTCTAATGTGTGTGTCAGTTGTCTAGTGTGTGTGTCAGTTGTCTAGAGTGTGTGTGTGTGATAGTGACTGATAATGCACTAGTGAGAGAGACAGTAATGGTTTGACCTTTTGTTAACCTTTTGTTAACCTTTGTAATTGTGTCACTATTAAGACCTGCTGAGAATAGCAGCTGTAAAATGTTCCTTCATCCATGTTCAGAGTTTAATGACGTCTTTAATGCTTCATCTCAACACTCCCGTCATTATTTTAAATGTTGCTTCTGGCGTTAGTCCTTTCATGCAAGCTGGCGCTTGTTGATTTGTTGGTGCATTACGTGTTAAAGGAAATAGCCACTTTGTCTGCGTTAGACGGGGTTGAAAATAAAGGCGTGTATATTTTTACAGACAACTTTAGTTTTTTATTCAATCAACTTACAAGAACAAGATGAGCCCATATTTCTCTGTCCTGTAACAATACCATGGCATTAATGTGTTGAGAGATTAAGATGTTGTGGTGGATTTTCTCTCACGTGCCAAGAACTAGAGGTGGAAAGAGGATAGTCTGCCAGTCTCGTCTGGATATCACATGCTGGCTGACAACATGAAGGTGGGAGGAGGTGTGATAGAAAATGTGCTTTTCTATTAACCAATTTCCATGTTCTATGTTTGTGCTTTTCTAAGAACCAATTGCTGTGTTCATGCAAGTGACTGATTGAACGAATCCTCACTATTAGAATATATTTGCAATTTGGCAGTACGCCAAGTTCCTTGTTTTGAGAACGAAAGATATCTCAGTTTCAAGGTCTCAGCTTAGAGAGAAGAAGACTCGTGAGGTATTGATCTGTTGCATGTTATGAACCAGTTTTGGTCTGTTATATGAATAAGGCAAATGTTAATGATGAATTAATTAAGAATGATTAAGAATGATGAATAAGCTCCCCGGGTGGAGCTCCTGATCGACATGTGTACTTGGTGCATTGAGTTGGTTGGAACCTCTCCAGCACGCTGATAACAAATAATTATTAATTTAAGATTGACTTTGAGTGTCCCTGTGTAGAATTTCCACAACAGAGGTTAGATAGAAACACACACACACTGTAATGCATGGCCAATTTGGGGTTAGTTAAGGATATTCTTTGAAGATGTAGGGTTTCAGATGTGTTTGGAAGATGGACAGGGACTCTGCTGTCCTAGCTTTCACCATTAGGGTGCCAGGACAGACAATAGCTTAGACTGGGCTTAGCTGGACCTGCCTTTTCGTAGGGGTGGGAGGACCAAAAGACCAGAGGTGGCAGAACGGAGTGCTCGGGTTGGGGTGTAGGGTTTGAGCATAGCCTGAAGGTAGGGAGGGGCAGTTCCTCTTGTTGCTCCATAGGCAAGCATCATGGTCTGGTAGTGGATGCGAGCTTCGACTGGAAGCCAGTGGAGTGTGTGGAGAAGGGGGGTGACATGGGAGAACTTGGGAAGGTTGAACACCAGGCAGGCTGCAGCGTTCTGGATAAGTTGCAGGGGTTTCATGGCACAAGCGGGGAGCCCAGCCAACAGCAAGTTGCAGTAGACGGAAGATAACAAGCGCCTGGATTAGGACCTGTGCCGCTTCCTGTGTTAGGGAAGGTCGTACTCTACGAATGTTGTAGAGCATTATCCTACAGGAGCGAGTCACTGCTTTGACGTTTGCATTGGGTGTTGTCCACGGTCATGCCAAGGTTCTTTGCACTCTGGGATGGGGGCACGTGGAGTTGTCAACTGTCTTGGAGTGGGCAGGCCTTCCCCGGAAGAGCAGCTCCGTGTTTGTCGAGGTTGAGCTTGAGGTGGTGGGCTGACATCCAAGCTTATAGATACCTGCCAGGCATGCAGAGATGCGTGTCACCACCTGGGTGTCAGAAGGGGGGACGGAGAAGAGAAGTTGGGTGTCATCCGCATAGCAATGATAGGAGAGACCATGTGAGGATATGACGAGTTTAGAACCGAGCCCTGGGGGACACCAGTAGTGACAGTACGTGGTGCAGACACAGATCCTCTCCACGTCACCTGGTAGGAGCGGCCTGCCAGGTAGGATGCAATTCAAGAGAGTGCAGAGACTGAGACACCCAGCCGTGAGAGGGTGGAGAGGAGGATCTGATAGAGCCTGAGACGCCCAGCCCTGAGAGGGTGGAGAGGAGGATCTGATAGAGTCTGAGACGCCCGGTCCTGAGAGGGTGGAGAGGAGGATCTGATAGAGCCTGAGACGCCCGGTCCTGAGAGGGTGGAGAGGAGGATCTGATAGAGCCTGAGACGTCCGGTCCTGAGAGGGTGGAGAGGAGGATCTGATAGAGCCTGAGACGCCTGGTCCTGAAAGGGTGGAGAGGAGGATCTGATAGAGCCTGAGACGCCCAGCCCTGAGAGGGTGGAGAGGAGGATCTGATAGAGCCTGAGACGCCCAGTCCTGAGAGGGTGGAGAGGAGGATCTGATAGAGCCTGAGACACCCAGCCCTGAGAGGGTGGAGAGGAGGATCTGATGGTTCATAGTGTTGTAAGCAGTGGATAGATCTAGGAGGATGAGAACAGAGGAGAGAGAGTCAGATTTGGCAGCGTGAAGAGCCTTTGTGATACAGAGAAGAGCAGTCTCGGTTGAGTACCCGTCTCGAATCCTGACTGGTTAGTGTCAAGAAGATTGTTCTGCGAGAGAGCACGCTCAAGTGTTTAGGAAAGAAAAGGAGGAAAGGAAACCGGTCTGTAGTTTTTAACGTCAGAGGAGTCAAGTGTTGGTTTCTTGAGGAGGGGAGCAACTCGGGCCATTTTGAAATCAGAGCCAGTGGTCTTTGATTAGTTGACGAGGGAAGTGACAAGGTCTTCAGAGATGGTCAGGAGAAGGGAGGAGGGGATGGAGTTGAGTTAGCAGGTTGTCAGGCAGCCAGACCTCACTAGTCACAGGATTTCATCTGGAGAGAGAGGGAGTAAAGAGTTCAAGGCGTAGGGTCGTTGTGTGGACTCAATAGGCTGAGTGAATGAGGAGCGGATGTCATCAACTTTCTTTTCGAAGTGGTTGACAAAATCGTCCACGGCGAGGAAGGAGAGGGTGGTGGAGTATTAAGGAGGGAGGAGATGAGTTTCCTAGGGTTAGAGGCAGAAGCTTAGTGATAGAAAGTGGCTTTAGAAGTGGATACAGAGGAAGAGATGGTAGAGAGGAGGGAGTGATAGGATGATAGGTCCTCCAGAAGTTTAGTTTTCCTCCATTTTTGCTAAGATGCCCACGGCCCTGTCCTGTAAGCTCGCAATGAGTCACTCAATCACGGAGCACGAAGGGAGGGGCTGAGCCGGCCGGGAGAAAAGTGGACAATGGGAGGTTGATGTCACCAAGTCTGAAAAGTGGTGAGCCATCTTCAGGAAATGAAATTATCAAGATGTCAAGTTTATTGAGGAACTCTCCAAGGGCACCTGGTGTGCGATAGATGACAATAATGTTAAGTTTCATTGGACAAGTGACAGTGACAGCATGGAATTCAAATGAGGAGATGGACAGATGAGAGAGGGAGAAAAGAGAAAATCTCCAGTTAGGAGAAATGAGTAGCCCTGTGTCATCACCACGACGACCAGATGTACTCTGACTATAAGAGAAAACATAGTGAGATGAAGAAAGAGCAGCTGGAGTAGCAGTGTTCTCTTGGGTGATCCGTGTCTCCGTCAGGGACAAAAATACAATGGACTGAAGGGCAGCGTAGGCTGAGATGATCTCGGCGTTCTTGACCACAGAGAGACAGTTCCAAACGCTACCAGAGACCCGGAACTCTACATGGGTTGTGTGCACTCAATTAGAAGAGTTGCAGCATCTGTAAAGCCTACAGGGAGAGGAGCGAAAACACAAACATAGTTGCCAAAGCTACAAAAAGAGTAAAAATGAGATCATCAGAAAATAACTGGGTAAGATACTGAAGTGAGAGAGTGGAGCCTTCTTCTCTTTCCGTCCTCCAACAACTCGGCAGAAAAACTGGGGAGAACCATCTTTGTTTCTGGCGATGGTCTTCGTTTTGTGACAAGACCACTGCTTACAGCTGCCTCTGAGAAAACGAGGGAGACGGAAGTACTAATACTAATTGCATATTTGTCTTGCGAATGTGAGGAGCACACCTCCCGGTACTAATTGCTGATTGTCTAGGAGAGGAGAAACCACTCCCCCTCCAATGCAGCCACTGATGACTTAACACAAGTCACAAATTGCCCCTTAATCCTGGTTGATGTGTCAACAACTGTCTGCAAGTTATGAGCAGTCATCAGTTCACACACCAAATACAGTAGGCTACTGGGAATACAGGCAGCACTTAAAGTAGATGGCCCTAGCTTGCAAAAATACAGTGCTAGACCACAACAGATAAGACAAAGTTGATACTTCTCAGTCCTGGAGATAACAGGAGTCCTCTAACTATATAATGATGAGACACACACATTACAGACAAGTACACACACATATACACACCCACACATAAATAATAAACGCTGACATGGTTTTGGGAAGGAGGGATTTTCTTTCCAAGAAGGATCTTTCTTAACAGGATCTTACCCCGGGTTCGTCATTGAATTGGGCTGTCTCTGAATGGGTCCTCTTTGTGCCATAGAAAGATGCAGTAGTTCAAATATAAATGTATAGCTGAAAAAGATTCAATACCACTCTGCTATAGAGGGTTGCCAGGTGACGTACGACGCCTCCTGGCAGCCATGTTGGAAGGTTACAGCGTCAATTCTTCCGACAACAACAGCTGAGTGGCTATCCCCAAAGATGCACATAACACTACCTGAAACTACTTCATTCATGGTCAATTGCTGTGCCGTATTTGGCTGCTCTAACAAGACAGGAAAAAACGTTGAATATATATATATTTATATATATGTATATTACATTATATATTATTATTATATATATTACATTATATATTATATGTATAACATTATATATATATATTACATTATATATTATTATTATTATATATATTACATTATATATATTACATTATATATATATATATATATATATATATTTATTTAGATTACTGGCAATAATGCAACACCAAGGAGATAAGACTCAAGAACGGTCAGAAAAGCAAATAAACCCTTTTTCCCAGACAGCTGTCAGTACACGGTCTGCTCTGATCATATAATCACTGGTCTGATTTTGAGTTTAGTTTAGCTGTTATGCTAACCAGGTGTTTACAACAAGACTAAGAAGCCAACATTAGCTAGATAGTTGTAGTCTATATACAGTGCCTTGCGAAAGTATTCGGCCCCCTTGAACTTTGCGACCTTTTGCCACATTTCAGGCTTCAAACATAAAGATATAAAACTGTATTTGTTTGTGAAGAATCAACAACAAGTGGGACACAATCATGAAGTGGAACGACATTTATTGGATATTTCAAACTTTTTTAACAAATCAAAAACTGAAAAATTGGGCGTGCAAAATAATTCAGCCCCCTTAAGTTAATACTTTGTAGCGCCACCTTTTGCTGCGATTACAGCTGTAAGTCGCTTGGGGTATGTCTCTATCAGTTTTGCACATCGAGAGACTGACATTTTTTCCCATTCCTCCTTGCAAAACAGCTCGAGCTCAGTGAGGTTGGATGGAGAGCATTTGTGAACAGCAGTTTTCAGTTCTTTCCACAGATTCTCGATTGGATTCAGGTCTGGACTTTGACTTGGCCATTCTAACACCTGGATATGTTTATTTTTGAACCATTCCATTGTAGATTTTGCTTTATGTTTTGAATCATTGTCTTGTTGGAAGACAAATCTCCGTCCCAGTCTCAGGTCTTTTGCAGACTCCATCAGGTTTTCTTCCAGAATGGTCCTGTATTTGGCTCCATCCATCTTCCCATCAATTTTAACCATCTTCCCTGTCCCTGCTGAAGAAAAGCAGGCCCAAACCATGATGCTGCCACCACCATGTTTGACAGTGGGGATGGTGTGTTCAGCTGTGTTGCTTTTACGCCAAACATAACGTTTTGCATTGTTGCCAAAAAGTTCAATTTTGGTTTCATCTGACCAGAACACCTTCTTCCACATGTTTGGTGTGTCTCCCAGGTGGCTTGTGGCAAACTTTAAACAACACTTTTTATGGATATCTTTAAGAAATGGCTTTCTTCTTGCCACTCTTCCATAAAGGCCAGATTTGTGCAATATACGACTGATTGTTGTCCTATGGACAGAGTCTCCCACCTCAGCTGTAGATCTCTGCAGTTCATCCAGAGTGATCATGGGCCTCTTGGCTGCATCTCTGATCAGTCTTCTCCTTGTATGAGCTGAAAGTTTAGAGGGACGGCCAGGTCTTGGTAGATTTGCAGTGGTCTGATACTCCTTCCATTTCAATATTATCGCTTGCACAGTGCTCCTTGGGATGTTTAAAGCTTGGGAAATCTTTTTGTATCCAAATCCGGCTTTAAACTTCTTCACAACAGTATCTCGGACCTGCCTGGTGTGTTCCTTGTTCTTCATGATGCTCTCTGCGCTTTTAACGGACCTCTGAGACTATCACAGTGCAGGTGCATTTATACGGAGACTTGATTACACACAGGTGGATTGTATTTATCATCATTAGTCATTTAGGTCAACATTGGATCATTCAGAGATCCTCACTGAACTTCTGGGGAGAGTTTGCTGCACTGAAAGTAAAGGGGCTGAATAATTTTGCACGCCCAATTTTTCAGTTTTTGATTTGTTAAAAAAGTTTGAAATATCCAATAAATGTCGTTCCACTTCATGATTGTGTCCCACTTGTTGTTGATTCTTCACAAAAAAATACAGTTTTATATCTTTATGTTTGAAGCCTGAAATGTCGCAAAGTTCAAGGGGGCCGAATACTTTCGCAAGGCACTGTAGCATGAGTCTCTCATAAGCGCTTCGTCAGTTTTACATTTTAGGGAAGCAATTTTTTAAATTTTTTTCCTTAAAAACTTCAATAATGTATTGCATGAAGCTATCATCACCTATGATCACCACCTATCATCACCTATCATCACCTATCATCATCATCATCTATCATCACCTATCATCACCTATAATCACCTATCATCATCATCTATCATCATCATCTATCATCACCTATCATAATCATCTATCAACACCTATCATCACCTAACATCATGCATCATCATCACCTATCATCATCATCTATCATCACCTATCATCATGTATCATCATCACCTATCATAATCATCATCGTCATCATCATCACCTATCATCACCTATCATCATCATCATCACCTATCATCATCATCACCATCATCACCTATCATCATCACCCATCATCATCATCACCATCATCATCTATCATCATCTATCATCGTCATCATCACCTATCATCATCATCATCATCATCATCATCACCTATCATCATCATCATCATAATGTATCATCACCATCATCATCATCACCTATCATCATCATCATCATCACCTATCATCATCATCACCATTATCACCTATCATCATCATCATAATCTATCATCACCATCATCATCATCATCACCTATCATCATCATCATCATCACCATCATCATCATCATCATCATCACCTAGCATCGTCATCATAATCTATCATCATCATCACCATCACCATCATCATAACCTATCATCATCATCATCATCATCACCTATCATCACCTATCATCATCATCACCTATCATCATCATCACCATCATCACCTATCATCATCTATCATCATCATCGTCATCACCTATCATCATCATCACCTATCATCACCTATCATTATCATCACCTATCATCATCATCATTGTCATCATCACCTATCATCATCATCACCTATCATCATCATCATAATCTATCATCACCATCATCATCACCTATCATCATCATCATCACCTATCATCACCATCATCATCATCACCTATCATTATCATCATCACCTATCATTATCATCATAATCTATCATCACCATCATCATCATCACCTATCATCACCTAACATAGACAGGGCTCTAACTACTCTAGCTCCACAATGAAATAGGGTGCAGGCCAGACAGCAGGCTGTTAGCCAGCCTGCCAGCATAGTGGAGTCTGCCACTAGCACAGTCAGTGTAGTCAGCTCAGCTATCACCATTGAGACCGTGTCTGTGCCTCGACCTAGGTTGGGCAAAACTAAACATGGCGGTGTTCGCCTTAGCAATCTCACTAGGATAAAGACCACCTCCATTCCTGTCATTATTGAAAGAGATCATGATACCTCACATCTCAAAATAGGGCTACTTGATGTTAGATCCCTTACTTCAAAGGCAATTATAGTCAATGAACTAATCACTGATCATAATCTTGATGTGATTGGCCTGACTGAAACATGGCTTAAGCCTGATGAATTTACTGTGTTAAATGAGGCCTCACCTCCTGGTTACACTAGTGACCATATCCCCCGTGCATCCCGCAAAGGCGGAGGTGTTGCTAACATTTACAATAGCAAATTTCAATTTACAAAAAAAATAAAAATGATGGAAATCAAATCAAATCAAATTTATTTATATAGCCCTTCGTACATCAGCTGATATCTCAAAGTGCTGTACAGAAACCCAGCCTAAAACCCCAAACAGCAAGCAATGCAGGTGTAGAAGCACGGTGGCTAGGAAAAACTCCCTAGAAAGGCCAAAACCTAGGAAGAAACCTAGAGAGGAACCAGGCTATGTGGGGTGGCCAGTCCTCTTCTGGCTGTGCCGGGTGGAGATTATAACAAAACATGGTCAAGATGTTCAAATGTTCATAAATGACCAACATGGTCGAATAATAATAAGGCAGAATAGTTGAAACTGGAGTAGCAGCACAGTCAGGTGGACTGGGGACAGCAAGGAGTCATCATGTCAGGTATTCCTGGGGCATGGTCCTAGGGCTCAGGTCCTCTGAGAGAGAGAAAGAAAGAGAGAATTAGAGAGAGCATATGTGGGATGGCCAGTCCTCTTCTGGCTGTGCCGGGTGGAGATTATAACAGAACATGGCCAAGATGTTCAAATGTTCATAAATGACCAGCATGGTCGAATAATAATAAGGCAGAACAGTTGAAACTGGATCTGCAGCACAGCCAGGTGGACTGGGGACAGCAAGGAGTCATCATGTCAGGTAGTCCTGGGGCATGGTCCTAGGGCTCAGGTCCTCCGAGAGAGAGAAAGAGAGAAGGAGAAAATTAGAGAACGCACACTTAGATTCACACAGGACACCAAATAGGACAGGAGAAGTACTCCAGATATAACAAACTGACCCTAGCCCCCCGACACATAAACTACTGCAGCATAAATACTGGAGGCTGAGAGAGGAGGGGTCAGGAGACACTGTGGCCCACTCCGAGGACACCCCCGGACAGGGCCAAACAGGAAGGATATAACCCCACCCACTTTGCCAAAGCACAGCCCCCACACCACCAGAGGGATATCTTCAACCACCAACTTACCATCCTGAGACAAGGCTGAGTATAGCCCACAAAGACCTCCGCCACGGCACAACCCAGGGGGGGGGGGGGGGGCGCCAACCCAGACAGGATGACCACATCAGTGACTCAACCCACTAGGTATCACCATCATCATCTATCATCATCATCACCGTCATACTCACTGGACTCTTATGATCACTCGGCTAATCATGCCTCTCCTTAATGTCAATATTCCTTGTCCATTGCTGTTCTGGTTAGTGTTTATTGGCTTATTTCACTGTAGAGCCTCTAGCCCTGCTCACTATACCTTATCCAACCTTTCAGTTCCACCACCCACACATACGATGACATCATCTGGTTTCAATGTTTCTAGAGACAATATCTCTCTCATCATCACTCAATACCTAGGTTTACCTCCACTGTATTCACATCCTACCATACCTTTGTCTGTACATTATACCTTGAAGCTATTTTATCGCCCCCAGAAACCTCCTTTTACTCTCTGTTCCAGACGTTCTAGACGACCAATTCTCATAGCTTTTAGCCGTACCCTTATCCTACTCCTCCTCTGTTCCTCTGGTGATGTAGAGGTGAATCCAGGCCCTGCAGTGCCTAGCTCCACTCCTATTCCCCAGGCACTCTCTTGATGACTTCTGTAACCGTAATAGCCTTGGTTTCATTCATGTTAACATTAGAAGCCTCCTCCCTAAGTTGGTTTTATTCCCTGCTTTAGCACACTCTGTCAACCCGGATGTTCTAGCTGTGTCTGAATCCTGGCTTAGGAAGACCACCAAAAATTCTGAAATGTTCATCCCTAACTACAACATTTTCAGACAAGATAGAACGGCCAAAAGGGGCGGTGTTGCAATCTACTGCAGAGATAGCCTGCAGAGTCCTACTATCCAGGTCTGCACCCAAACAATTTGAACTTCTACTTTTAAAAATCCACCTCTCTAAAAACAAGTTTATCACCGTTGCCGCCTGCTATAGACCACCCTCTGCCCCCAGCTGTGCTCTGGACACCATATGTGAATTGATTGCCCCATATCTATCTTCAGAGCTTGTGCTGCTAGGCGACCTAAACTGGAACATGCTTAACACCCCGGCCATCCTACAATCTAAGCTTGATGCCCTCAATCTCACACAAATTATTAATGAACCTACCAGGTACCTCCCCAAAGCCTTAAACACGGGCACCCTCAGAGATATCATCCTAACTAGCTCGCCCTCCAAATACACCTCCAAATACACCAAATACACCGCTGTTTTCAACCAAGATCTCAGTGATCACTGCCTCATTGCCTGTATCCGTAATGGGTCAGCGGTCAAATGACCTCCACCCATCACTGTCAAACGCTCCCTGAAACACTTCAGCGAGCAGGCCTTTCTAATCGACTTGGCCGGGGTATCCTGGAAGGATATTGATCTCATCCCGTCAGTAGAGGATGCCTGGTTAATTTTTTAAATGCCTTCCTCACCATCTTAAATAAGCATGCCCCATTCAAGAAATTTAGAACCAGGTACAGATATAGCCCTTGGTTCTCCCCAGACCTGACTGCCCTTAACCAACACAAAAACATCCTATGGCATTCTGTGGCATTCTGTGGCATTCTGTAACGCTCGTCGATGGAAGAAGGTGAGGACCAATGCGCAGCGTGGTACGTGTTCATGATGATCTTTAATAAACTCAGAACACTAAAACAAAAATAACAAAGAGAATGACACGAAACGAAACAGTCCTGTCTGGTGACATACACAAAGACAGAAAACAATCATCCACGAAACACAGGTGGGAAAAGGCTACCTACGTATGATTCTCAATCAGAGACAACTAACGACACCTGCCTCTGATTGAGAACCATACCAGGCCAAACACAAAAACACCACATAGAAAAAGGAACATAGACAACCCACCCAACTCACGCCCTGACCATACTAAAACAAAGACATAACAAAAGAACTAAGGTCAGAACGTGACAGTACCCCCCCCCCCCCCCCCCCCCCCAAAAAGGTACGGACTCTGGCCGCTAATCTGAACATATAGGGGAGGGTCTGGGTGGGCGTCTGTCCGTGGTGGTGGTTCTGGCGCGGGACGTGGACCCCACTCCACCATAGTCTTTATCCGCCTCTTAACCCGCCTCCGTGGCGCCTTTCGAGCGGTGACCCTCACCGCCAACCTCGGACTGGGGACCCTAGCAACCGGTCCTGAATAACCGGGAGATTCCGGCAACACCGGACAAGCGGGAGACTGCGGCAGCTCGGGAGTGAAGGGCGATTCCGGCAGCGCCGGAGTGACGGGCGATTCCGGTAGCACCGGAGTAACGGACGGCTCTGGCAGCTCCTGACTGACAGGCGGCTCTGGCAGCTCATTTTTTATTTTTATTTTTTTTATTTTACCTTTATTTAACCAGGCAAGTCAGTTAAGAACAAATTCTTATTTTCAATGACGGCCTGGGAACAGTGGGTTAACTGCCTGTTCAGGGGCAGAACGACAGATTTGTACCTTGTCAGCTCGGGGGTTTGAACTCGCAACCTTCCGGTTACTAGTCCAACGCTCTAACCACTAGGCTACCCTGTCGCCCCTCATGACTGACCGGCGGCTCTGGCAACTCCTGAATGACCTGCAGCTCTTGCAGCTCCTGACTGGCGGGCGGCTCTGGCAGCTCCTGACTGACGGTCGGCTCTGGCAGCACCTGACTGGCGGACGGCTCTGTTAGCTCCTGACTGACGGGCGGCTCTGGCAGCTCCTGACTGACGGGCGGCTCTGGCAGCCCCTGACTGACGGGCGGCTCTGGCAGCTCAGGACAGACGGGCGACTCTGGGAACTCAGGACAGACGGGTGACTCTGGCAGCTCAGGACAGACGGGCGACTCTGGCAGCTCAGGACAGACGGGCGACTCTGGCAGCTCAGGACAGACGGGAGACTCTGGCAGCTCAGGACAGATGGGAGACTCTGGCAGCTCAGGACACATGGGAGACTCTGGCAGCTCAGGACAGACGGGCGACTCTGGCAGCTCAGGACAGACGGGCGACTCTGGCAGCTCAGGACAGACGGGAGACTCTGGCAGCTCAGGACAGACGGGAGACTCTGGCAGCTCAGGACAGACGGGAGACTCTGGCAGCTCAGGACAGACGGGAGACTCTGGCAGCTCTGGACAGGCGGGAGCACCTGTAGGGAGGAGACGGAGAGACAGCCTGGTGCGGGGGGCTGCCACCGGAGGCCTGGTGCGTGGAGGAGGAACCGGATAGACTGGACCGTGGAGGCGCACTGGAGGTCTCGAGCACTGAGCCTGCACAACCCTACCTGGCTGAATGCTCCCCGTAGCCAGGCCAGTGCGGCGAGGTGGAATAGACCGCACTGGGCTGTACTGGCAAAACGGGGACACCATGCATAGGGCTGGTGCCATGTACCCCGGCCCGAGGAGACTCACTGGAGACCAGATGCGCTGAGCCGGCTTCATGGCACCTGGCTCGATGCCCACTCTAGCCCGGCCGATACGAGGCGCTGCGATGTAACGCACCGGGCTATGCCTGCGCACCGGGGACACCGTGTGCCTCACGGCATAACACGGTGCCTGCCCGGTTAAACTCTCTCCACGGTAAGCACGGGGAGTTGGCTCAGGTCTCCTACCTGACTTAGCCACACTCCCCATGTGCCTCCACCAATTAATGTTTGTGGCTGCCTCTCGTCCCAGCCGCGCTGCCGTGCTGCCTCCTCATACCACTGCCGCTCAGCTGTCGTTGCCTCCATATTCCCCAGCCTGTGCCCAGCGTCCCTTGCCGTCTAGAATCTCCTCCCATGTCCCGAGATTTCTGCTGCTGCCCGATATCACGCTGCTTGGTCCTTTGGAGGTGGGTGATTCTGCAACGCTCGTCGGTGGAAGAAGGTGAGGACCAATGTGCTGTGTGGTACGTGTTCATGATGATCTTTAATAAACTCAGAAAACTAAAACTCCATGCTGCCCCAATTGTACTCCATCCTGCCCCAACTGTACTCCAACCTGCCCCAGCTGTACTCCAACCTGCCCCAGCTGTACTCTATCCTGCCCCGGCTGTACTCCATGCTGCCCCAGCTGTACTCCAACCTGCCCCAGTTGTACTCCATCCTGCCCCAGCTGTACTCCAACCTGCCCCAGCTGTACTCCAACCTGCCCCAGCTGTACTCCATGCTGCCCCAGCTGTACTCCAACCTGCCCCA
This sequence comes from Oncorhynchus mykiss, assembly GCF_013265735.2. Taxonomy (NCBI): domain Eukaryota; kingdom Metazoa; phylum Chordata; class Actinopteri; order Salmoniformes; family Salmonidae; genus Oncorhynchus; species Oncorhynchus mykiss. Next base: position 2,982,018 of record NC_048565.1, on the reverse strand, counting down.
GCTGTACTCCATGCTGCCCCAGCTGTACTCCAACCTGCCCCAATTGTACTCCATCCTGCCCCAACTGTACTCCAACCTGCCCCAGCTGTACTCCATGCTGCCCCAGCTGTACTCCAACCTGCCCCAGCTGTACTCCATGCTGCCCCAGCTGTACTCCATCCTGCCCCATTTGTACTCCAACCTGCCCCAGCTGTACTCCATGCTGCCCCAGCTGTACTCCAACCTGCCCCAACTGTACTCCAACCTGCCCCAGCTGTACTCCAACCTGCCCCAGCTGTACTCCAACCTGCCCCAGCTGTACTCCAACCTGCCCCAGCTGTACTCCAACCTGCCCCAGCTGTACTCCATCCTGCCCCAGCTGTACTCCAACCTGCCCCAGCTGTACTCCAACCTGCCCCAGCTGTACTCCATCCTGCCCCAGTTGTACTCCATCCTCCCCCAGCTGTACTCCATCACTGTTATGGGTCAACCTGCCCCAGCTGTACTCCATCCTGCCCCATTTGTACTCCAACCTGCCCCAGCTGTACTCCATCCTGCCCCAGCTGTACTCCATCCTGCCCCAGCTGTACTCCATCCTGCCCCAGCAGTACTCCAACCTGCCCCAGTTGTACTCCATCCTGCCCCAGCTGTACTCCATCCTGCCCCAGCTGTACTCCAACCTGCCCCAGTTGTACTCCATCCTGCCCCAGCTGTACTCCACCCTGCCCCAGCTGTACTCCAACCTGCCCCAGTTGTACTCCATCCTGCCCCAGCTGTACTCCAACCTGCCCCCGTTGTACTCCATCCTGCCCCAGCTGTACTCCAACCTGCCCCAGCTGTACTCCAACCTGCCCCAGCTGTACTCCAACCTGCCCCAGCTGTACTCCAACCTGCCCCAGCAATACTCCACCCTGCCCCAGCTGTACTCCAACCTGCCCCAGCTATACTCCAACCTGCCCCAGCTGTACTCCAACCTGCCCCAGCAATACTCCACCCTGCCCCAGCTGTACTCCACCCTGCCCCAGCTGTACTCCAACCTGCCCCAGCTATACTCCAACCTGCCCCAGCTGTACTCCACCCTGCCCCAGCTGTACTCCAACCTGCCCCAGCAATACTCCACCCTGCCCCAGCTGTACTCCAACCTGCCCCAGCTATACTCCAACCTGCCCCAGCAATACTCCAACCTGCCCCAGCTGTACTCCAACCTGCCCCAGCTGTACTCCAACCTGCCCCAGCTGTACTCCACCCTGCCCCAGCTGTACTCCAACCTGCCCCAGCTGTACTCCAACCTGCCCCAGCAGTACTCCAACCTGCCCCAGCAGTACTCCACCCTGCCCCAGCTGTACTCCAACCTGCCCCAGCTGTACTCCAACCTGCCCCAGCTGTACTCCAACCTGCCCCAGCTGTACTCCAACCTGCCCCAGCAATACTCCACCCTGCCCCAGCTGTACTCCAACCTGCCCCAGCTATACTCCAACCTGCCCCAGCTGTACTCCATCCTCCCCCAGCTGTACTCCATCACTGTTATGGGTCAACCTCCCCCAGCTGTACTCCATCACTGTTATGGGTCAACCTGCCCCAGCTGTACTCCATCCTGCCCCAGCTGTACTCCATCCTGCCCCAGCTGTACTTCACCCTGCCCCAGCTGTACTCCAACCTGCCCCAGCTGTACTCCATCCTGCCCCAGCTGTACTCCAACCTGCCCCAGCTATACTCCACCCTGCCCCAGCTGTACTCCATCCTGCCCCAGCTGTACTCCAACCTGCCCCAGCTGTACTCCACCCTGCCCCAGCTATACTCCACCCTGCCCCAGCTATACTCCACCCTGCCCCAGCTGTACTCCATCCTGCCCCAGTTGTACTCCAACCTGCCCCAGCTGTACTCCAACCTGCCCCAGCTGTACTCCATCCTGCCCCAGCTGTACTCCACCCTGCCCCAGCTATACTCCACCCTGCCCCAGCTGTACTCCATCCTGCCCCAGCTGTACTCCACCCTCCCCCAGCTGTACTCCATCCTGCCCCAGCTGTACTCCACCCTCCCCCAGCTATACTCCACCCTGCCCCAGCTGTACTCCACCCTGCCCCAGCTATACTCCACCCTGCCCCAGCTGTACACCATCACCGTGCTGAACAACTGGCTCCAGTTATATTTAAAAAATTGTTTGTGCCACATATCTGTAAAGTACCACAGTGCTCAAAGTACCCACCATCATCCCTGTCCCCAAATCACCCAAAACAACCAGCCTGAATGACTTCAGACCCGTCACCCTGACTTCTGAGGCCATGAAAGCGCTTGAGCGCCTAATCCTGCCTTCTTAAATCATGCACATCCCCATTGATCGACCCACAGTCTTCCTACAGAGCTGGTCGGTTGAAGATGCTGTCATCCTGGGACGTCACCACATACTGCATCACCTGGAGACACTTAACACCTAGGCACCTAACACCTAGACACCTAACACCTAGGCACCTAACACCGAGACACCTAACACCTAGGCACCTAACACCTAGACACCTAACACCTAGGCACCGAACACCTAGGCACCTAACACCTAGGCACCTAACACCTAGACACCTAACACCTAGGCACCTAACACCGAGACACCTAACACCTAGGCACCTAACACCTAGACACCTAACACCTAGGCACCGAACACCTAGGCACCTAACACCTAGGCACCTAACACCTAGACACCTAACACCTAGGCATCTAACACCTAGACACCTAACACCTAGGCACCTAACACCTAGAAACCTAACACCTAGACACCTAACACCTAGACAGCTAAAACCTAGACACCTAACACCTAGACACCTAACACATAGGCACCTAACACCTAGACACCTAAACAGCTAACACCTAGACACCTAACACCTAGACACCTAACACCTAGACACCTAACACCTAGGCACCTAACACCTAGGCACCTAACACCTAGACACCTAACACCTAGACAGCTAACACCTAGACACCTAACACCTAGGCACCTAACACCTAGACACCTAGGCACCTAACACCTAGACATCTAACACCTAGAAACCTAACACCTAGACACCTAACACCTAGGCACCTAACACCTAGGCACCAAACACCTAGGCATCTTGTTCATAGACTTTAGCTCAGTCTTCAATTCCCACAAACTATTGACTAAGCTGCAGGACATGAAAATCAACCAAGCTATATGCCACTGGATACTGGACCTTCTGAGGAGCAGAATGAGACTTTCAAGATAAACAATCTGCCATTTCACCCTCTGACCCTCAGTAGTGGTCCTTCTGAGGAGCAGAACGAGACTTTCAAGATAAACAATCTGCCATTTCACCCTCTGACCCTCAGTAGTGGTCCTTCTGAGGAGCACAATGAGACTTTCAAGATAAACAATCTGCCATTTCACCCTCTGACCCTCAGTAGTGGTCCTTCTGAGGAGCAGAACCAGACTGTCAAGGGAAAGAATCTCTAATCTCATCCTCTGACCCTCAGTACTGGACCTTCTGAGGAGCAGAACCAGACTATCAAGGGAAATAATCTATAATCTCACCCTCTGACCCTCGGTACTGGACCTTCTGAGGAGCAGAACCAGACTGTCAAGGGAAATAATCTATAATCTCACCCTCTGACCCTCGGTACTGGTGCACCACAGAGCTGGGTACTCCTGCTCTTCTCCCTCTTCACAAACCAGTTTACACATCAGGACACCTCAGTTAAGGCCTTTAAATATGCTGACCACGCCAGCATAGTAGGCCTCATCACAGACCATAATGAAACAGTATCGCCATGAAGTGTCTTGGGCAGTGACGTCTTGTAAGGACTATAACTTCAAACTCAACGATTCAAAAACCACAGAGATAGCCATCGACTACAGTGGAAGAAAGACCCCCTTGAGACCCCGTCATAATCACTGACCAACCACTGACCCTGACAGATTCTTTCCTCGACACGTACTGTACAGCAGTGACTCATTGAAATGAGACATCAACTCCAACCAATCGTTGGGCCAGTAACCGAAATGCTGCTGGATTGAATCCCCGATCTGACAAGGTAAAAATCTGTCGTTCTGCCCCTGAACAAGGCTGTTGACGAGGCAGGTGAACCTGCTACCAAAACACTTCAACAGCGTTCGACATGAGATCCTCTCTAAGCTTGACAGGAACACATGCAGCAACACCTCCCATAGTCATTCCTGTCTCTTCTGTAGATGTTATATCCTTGTATAGCTAATGCTTTATTATCTAAGTGAGTCTCAGAGATGGCCAATATGTGAACGTTATCCGAAGGCTACATTCATATGGGCTATTTCCAGCCCTGTGCCTGGGAAGCTTATCAGAGATAAGATGCTACGGAGGAAAACACACTAACCATGACAAGAACATTGTTCGGCTAATAGACTCAGTCAATCAGGCACGTGTGAGTTGGTGTGTGTGTGAGAGAGAGAGAGACTGGGAGAGAGAGAGAGAGAGAGAGAGACTGGGAGGGAGAGACTGGGAGAGAGAGACTGAGAGAGAGAGAGAGAGAGAGAGAGAGAGAGACTGGGAGGGAGAGACTGAGAGAGAGAGAGAGAGAGAGAGAGAGACTGGGAGAGAGAGACTGGGAGAGAGAGAGAGAGAGAGAGCGAGAGAGAGAGAGAGACTGGGAGGGAGAGACTGGGAGAGAGAGACTGGGAGAGAGAGAGAGAGAGAGAGAAATGTGGGGCTGAAGCTACTGACCTGGAAGCTTGGCCCTGTCACTCCTCCTAGGCTTTAGGGAGGGAGGACAATTAGCCTGTTGTAGTGGATTTAAGCAATGTCCTCACACTGTGTCAGTTTTTATGGCTAGGATAAGTTCTTTCCACCTCTGGCGCACAGCTTCTGAGTTGTCCTCGTTGACGACGATGTTGGTTCCTCTCAACTTCTTGGCTCTGTCCAGAACAGCCATCTTATCCTTAAAAATTTGGAACTTAACCACTATCGGCCTGAGTCTGTCACCTGGGGCTGTTTACAATTTTTCCAGTCCTGTGGTCTTCCTATCCATCTGCAGTTTTCATTTTCCTCAGTAAAACAAAGGTAAAAAAAAGAGAGTCTGTTCAGTTCACATCTGGTATGTTATCCACAGCAATTTTATTCCATCTGAATGGAAAATAAGAATAACAATGATTAATAATAATAATAATCTAATAATGATAATAATAATAATCTAATAATGATAATAATAATCTAATAATGATAATAATAATCTAATAATAATAATAATCTAATAATAATAATAATAATGATAATAATCTAATAATGATAATAATCTAATAATAATAATAATAATCTAATAATGATAATAATAATCTAATAATAATAATAATCTAATAATAAGAATAATAATCTAATAATGATAATAATCAAATAATAATAATAATAATAATCTAATAATGATAATAATATAATAATAATAATCTAATAATAATAATAATAATCTAATAATAATAATCTCATAATAATAATATCATAATAATAATAATCTAATAATACTCTAATAATAATAATTTCATAATAATAATAATAATAATCTAATAATAATAATATCATAATAATAATAATCTAATAATAATAATAATCTAATAATAATAATCTCATAATAATAATAATCTAATAATAATAATAATAATAATCTAATAATAATAATATCATAATGATAATAATCTAATAATAATTATAATAATCTAATAATAATAATAATCTAATAATAATAATCTCATAATAATAATAATATAATAATAATAATAACAGTGTAACAATTTTCTTCCGTTGAAGGAGAGGACCAAAGCGCAGCGTGGTTAGTGTTCATCTTATTTAAAAATAATCCAAACTGAACACTTCAAATGACAAAACAACAAATGTGAAAACCGATAACAGTCCTATCTGGTTCATAGACACAAAGACAGAAGACATGGAAACAATCACCCACAAAACCCAACACAAAACAGGCTACCTAAATAGGGTTCCCAATCAGAGACAAACACCTGCCTCTGATTGAGAACCATATCAGGCCAAACAACAAACCCAACATAGAAACACCAAACATAGAATGCCCACTCAGCTCACGTCCTGACCAACACTAAAACAAAGAAAACACAAAAGAACTATGGTCGGAACGTAACAGTACCCCCCCCCCCCCTGGGGTGGCCAGGACTGAGGGGTAGCCCAGGACTGAGGGGTAGCCCAGGACTGAGGGGTAGCTCAGGACTGAGGGGTAGCTCAGGACTGAGGGGTAGCTCAGGACTGAGAGGTAGCTCAGGACTGAGAGGTAGCTCAGGACTGAGAGGTAGCTCAGATCCTGGCTGACTGGCGGCTCTGGCAGCTGACTGGCGGCTCTGGCGGCTCCTGGCTGATTGGCGGCTCTGGCGGATCCTGGCTGACTGGCGGATCCTGGCTGACTGGCGGATCTGGCGGATCCTGGCTGACTGGCGGCTCTGGCGGCTCTGGCGGCTCCTGGCTGATTGGCGGCTCTGGCGGATCCTGGCTGACTGGCGGCTCTGGCGGCTGACTGGTGGCTCTGGCGGCTCCTGGCTGACTGGCGGCTCTGGCGGCTCCTGGCAGACTGGCGTCTCCATGCAGACGGGAGACTCTAGCAGCTCTGGACAGACGGGAGACTCTAGCAGCTCTGGACAGGCGGGAGACTCTAGCAGCTCTGGACAGGCGGGAGACTCTAGCAGTACTGGGCCAAGGACACACACTTCAGGGCGAGTGCGGGGAGGAGAAACAGGGAGTACTGGGCTCTGGACACGCACAGGAAGCCTGGTGCGGGGGGCTGCCACGCTGGTGCGTGTAGGTGGCACTGGATAGACCGGACCGTGCAGGTGCACTGGAGCTCTTGAGCACCGAGCCTGCCCAACCTTACCTGGCTCGATGCCCACTCTAGCCTGGCCGATCCGAGGAGCTGGTATGTACCGCATCGGGCTATGCACCCGCACTGGAGACACCGTGCGCACCACAGCATAACACGGTGCCTGCCCGGTCCCTCTCGCTCTCCGGTAAGCACAGGAAGCTGGCGCAGGTCTCCTACCTGGCTTCGCCATACTCCCTGTGCGACCCCCCAATATATTTTTGGGGCTGACACAAAACATAGAATGCCCACTCAGCTCACGTCCTGACCAACACTAAAACAAAGAAAACACAAAAGAACTATGGTCAGAACGTGACAAACAATCAAATAATATAATAATAATAATACATAATCATACGAATAATAATAATAATATAATAATAAATAAAAATATATAATAATATAATAATAAATAATAATAATAATAATAATAAATAATAATAATAATAATAATAATAACATAATAATAAATAATAATAATATAATAATAATATAATAATAAACAATAATAATAATAATATAATAAATAATAATAATAATAATAATAATATAATAATAATAATAATAATATAATAAATAATAATAATATAATAATAATATAATAATAAATAATAATAATATAATAAATAATAATAATAATAATATAATAATAATAATAATAATAATATAATAATAATAATAATAATAATAAAAATATAATAAGAATAATAATAATAATAATAATAGAATAATAATAAATAATAATAATAATATAATAATACATAATAATAATAATATAATAATAAATAATAATAATAATAATATAATAATAATAACATAATAATAAATAAGAATAATATAAAAATAAATAATAATAATAATATAATAATACATAATAATAATAATAATATAAAAATAAATAATAATAATAATATAATAATACATAATAATAATAATAATATAATAATAAATAATAATATCATAATAATAACATAATAATAAATAATAATAATATACAAATAAATAATAATAATAATATAATAATAACATAATAATAATAATATAATAATAATATAATAATAAATAATAATAAATAATAATAATAATATATAATAATGCTAATAATAAATAATAATAATACTAATAATATAATAATACATAATTATAATAATAACATAATAATAATTCAGAATAATAATATAATAATACATAATAATAATAATAATTATTATATAACAATAAATATAATAATAATATAATAATAATAATATAATAATTAATAATAATATAATAATAAATAATAATAATACAAATAATACAAATAATAATAATAATTATTAATAATAATGATAATAATCTAATAATTATCTGTTTTCCCCGTAATTGTTAATAATATTGATCTCTGTGGATTTAAAGTTCATTGTCATCTTGCTGCAAAGCCTCTTTCAGGACATCCACCTCTCTCTGGAAGAACGGAAAGTTGTTGTTAATGTCCTGGACTCTTATTTTGTTTTGGACAAAAGCCTTGAAGCTTTTAGTCCTGTAACAACTGCTTGCAGACATCTTTTTAATTATTTAAATGAAGCCTGAGCTGGAATGTGAAGCTAAGTGAATGAAGCTGGTTACCTTTAGAAAAACCCTGAGAAGATCTAGCTTGCTTCGTAGGATACCGCTCTGGATTGGAAGTTGAGCTTCCACCGTTCAAGATTATGTGCAAATTAATACAGCAACTGAACATGCACACTTTATATGATTACATATAGCCTCAAAATATGGCCATGGATGTTTTATTAATTTTAAGATTTCTAAAATATATTTTCTTACCTTTAGGTAAAAGTAATATTGAATTGCATTTGGTTGACAGTGCAACCAAATATCAACATTTAAAGGTGATGTGCTGTATATCTACTGCTCGGAGAGTTCCATTTCAGCCACCGGCTTAATCACATTTTAATTTTTTTTTTTTTTAATGTGTTGAAGACGTGAATCCAACATATAATTTGTTAACACTCAAAAGTGATATGAAATTGTGCTTGGTTGTCAACGCAACCGTATATAAACATTTGAATGAGATGTATCTTCTGCTTGGAGAGTTCCATCTTTGCCACTGACTTAGTCTGGCTTTAATTCCAGTTATTAATTAAAGCCATAATTAAATTAATAATTATTAATTGTTGGATTCACGTCTCCATCTCAACCAAACGTCAAAGTCAAAGACTAGGACTAAATCAAATCCAACCGTAAAAAGGTTTGTCTTTGCTGAAAATGGGTAACCATGACAACAT